>NC_056731.1:1965619520-1965744520 GCF_019279795.1 Protopterus annectens
GTCAAAGAGAGGTTACTGTCAACTTGGGTCCCCAGGTCCCTGATAACTTCTTCCGTGTTTAATGGATTACCACCTATGTGGTAATTAGGGGTTACCTTGTTTTTCCCAAAGGGTATGACTATACATTTTTGGCATTTAGCTTAAGGCCATGGCTCTGGCACCAGTTATCCATTTCTATGAGACCTCTCTGGAGGATGTCTGTGTCTGATGGAGTGTCAATTATGGTGCCCAGTTTGCAGTCATCTGCAAATTTTGTCAGCCACAATCCCCTATGTTTGCCTGCACTTCAGAAAAATAAATGCCGAACAAGAGGGGCCCAGGACTGAGCCCTGTGGGACACCGCCGTGACCGGCTTAGAGTCTGACATGGCACCAGCAACTCTAACCCTGTGGGTTCTGTCCTTGAGCCAGTTTGCAGCCCATCTTGTGACATATGGGTTTACATCTAAGCTGGTGAGCTTTTCTATGATGCCCGAGTGGGGTATTGTGTCGAACGCTTTTGCTAGGTCAAGGTAGGCTGTGTGAACTGCCTTACCCTCATCAATGGCCTTAGTGACTGTTTCGAAAAAGTCGACCAAGTTCAAGAGGCAGGATCTGCCCTTGACAAAGCCAAATTGGGTAGGATCCAGTGTCTGTAGGTCCCCAATGTCTTTATTTATGAGTTCCATTATGATCCTCTCCATAGCCTTGCAGACAAGGCTCGTCAAGCTTATGGGGTGGTAATTTCCAGTGTCCGTAGAAGCACCGCCTTTGTGGAGTGGGGCCACAGTTGCCGTACGCCATTCTTTGGGTACATATCCTGTAGTAAGGCTAAGATTAAACAGCAGCCTTATGTGTGGGTTTAGTTCCTCATTGAGTTCATGTAGCACACAGCCGGGGACACCGTCCGGTCCCATTAATGCTGTGTTTTTTGCTTTAGAGAGAGCAGCTCTCACCTGGGCATCTGAGATGTTTGGGAGGCTAGACTCTGGTGTGGGAGGGAGGGGAGAAATTTGCACTGAACCTGTCTGCCAGTATGTTGGCAATGTCTGTGGGTTCAGTGATTTTTGTGTCATTTTGGACTAATTCTGAGCATATCTGGGAGTTTCCACCCAGGTTTCTAACATAGCTAAAGAAGGCCTTATGATTGTCTTTTGTGTCTTTAGCGATTTTTCTCTCAAAGTTGGCCTTGGATGATTTTATGAGTGATCGTAGTTTTTTGCTAGTATTGATCAGAGATGCCTTCCCTTTTAGGGATTTTGCTCTGTCATGTAGTAGCTTTCTCCTCTTGTTGTAGAGTTTGTTTATGGCTGGGGTCCACCAGACCGGGTGCCTGCCTTTGGTGGAAAGGGTCTTGATTTTATTAGGGATTGCTTGATCCATACATTCCTGGAGGTGCTCGTAGAAGGCATTTGTAAGGGTTTCAGCAGCGTGGGTTGTGGTTTCCACTGGCTCGGGGCCTTGAAGGATACCACTCCAGTCTTAAGAAGTGTGAAGTTTGCTTTTGAGAAGTTCTTCACTGTGGTCTTTTGCTGGGGTTGGGGTGGGATGTGGATCTCCAGTGAGATTAATTTATGGTCTGATCTCACCAATGAGGGATATACTTCAGGGTGTGGAGCATTTTGTCCCCATGTTTGTGATGATCAGGTCTAGTATATTTTCTCCTCTTGTGGGAATGGTGACTAGTTGTTCCATAGCATTTGAGTTTATGAACTCCAGGAACCTTTGGGCTAGGGTGTTGGGGCTTGAGTAATGTTCCCAGTCTATGTTTGGGTAGTTGATGTCACCCAATATGATGGTGTTTGGAGAGACATTCGTACTCTCCAGTGTCTTCAGGAAGGCTGTGTGGGTTTCCTGAGTTTGAGAGGGTGGTCTGTTGCATGCTACAAACTGTAGGGCAGTTTTACCTATGGTTAATTGCACCTGGATGGTCTCCGATGCTTCGTGCGTTGCCACTAACCTGGAGGTGTGGGTATCCTTTATGAATATGGATACTCCCCCTCCTTTTGTGGTTCGGTCCGGATGTTGCCCAAATGTGCTATGGTGTTGAGGTTTTCCAAGGTAAATTGGTTAGTCATGAACAAAACATTTCAAGATTAGTTTTAAAGCCATGCATGAGTGTTCAGATTAACACAAAACAACAGATGTGAAACAGCTGCATAGCAAACAGAACGCATGCATAACTGGAACAACAGTAAGCATTGTAACAGCACGCCAGTAACAATGACGGCAACAGGCCACCAACAATGGTATTTGAACAAGGTATGTTAACATGCAACCAATTAATTATATGAGCAATAATGTAACACATGTCTCAACATTAGGTTTGGTAAAAATATACCCGTAGTATATGACTAATAATTAGTGATGCAGATGAGGGGTAGGGGGAGAGAAGAAAAGTACATTAACAACTGCATAGGCTTCTATTTTTACAACAGTACTATAGAGGTCTGCTCTCACTTTACATCTACCTATGACATACCCATATTTGTGAGGTGGGCCATGTAGACAGCCTTCTGTACAATGGTGCCCACATGGCGGGAAACTGTCAGGTTGCTACTAACCTCAGTGCACAAGTCACCTCACACCTGATTGCATGCTCAGTACATTATTACTGTCATAATTAGTGTACCAGTCAGTAATTGGGTGAATGCCTCTTTGGTGATGATCACATCAGTAGGGGAATGTAAGACAGCGGACTGCTTGCAAGCATTCATACACCTGGACAGCCACAACCACTGCTTTTGTACTGTACTCAGATACATATATCTCAAACAGTAGAACCCTCCCAGACCAATCCTTGGGGTGCACCATTGTGGATGAGTCTACTATTAGTGGTGGGTTCTACTACTTTGACTGAGTGGGTACTATCATTGGGCCAGTTAGCTCCCCATCTGTTAAACTACAGGTCGGTGCCTAGCTATGTAGGTGTATGCACCCTGTCCACCTGGGGATTAGTGTGAGAGGAGTGGCCTAGGTGTAGGTAGGCATTGTTCACTATCTTCCCCTTGTCCCTGTGTTTGTTGACCACTGCAGAGAGGTCGATCAGATTTAACAGGCTGAGCTCCCTTTGACAATACCATGGTGTGTGGGCACGGACATTTTGATGTTGCTGATGTCCCTTTTCATAATGTGCTTGCTATTGCCTTCCATGCCCTTGCAGAGCAGGCTACTTAGGCTGATGTGCATAATGTTGGCTGGGTTGGTGGACTGCTCTATCTTTGTGTATAGGGATGACAGTGTCTGTCCTCTGTGCAGATGAGATGACAACAGTGCTCAGGCTATGGCTGACTATAGTGCAGAATGGATCTGAGGGTCCATGCCTGTGTTCATTTGGGATATAGCCAGGGATGGTATCATGCCTATGGAGACCTCTATGTGTTGTCTTTGAGAGGACATTATGGACCTGCTTCCTGATGATGAGGGGAGGGGGGCAGTTGCTGTACATGCACATGTGTACCACTGAGGGACAGGGGGGTGGTGTTTACACTTCACCTGTCTGCAGCCGGTTGCCTATATCTATGCCATATGTGTATGTGTATGTTATTGACCACCACTACAGAGCAGATTTGCGTGCCTAGTAATTGGCCTTGGTGGATGTGTCCAATTTGCCCTCCAAGACAGCCTTAGGGTACATCACCTGTGACCTTATTTGCTTGTGCAGACCAAGGTGACATTGCTTCCAGTGAGGCACCTCTTACTTCTTGGACCATCCAGCAATTGTTTCCATCTGTTATGGTATGTATGTATGTATTATTGCTGTCCACCACAGGCATTTACCCTAGCTTGAGGGAGATGATGTGGTCCTGTCAGGTACTGCTGAGTCCATACAGCTATGTAGGTACCCAGATAATATTGTGGTGTGGGCCTGGACACTGCTGCCAGTTCGAACAATTGGGACATTGGCTGTACAGCTTATTCAATCTGCTCTGAGGAGATTTATAGTCATTTGTGTACAGATCATTCTGTTTGACACTGTAAAGGGGGGCAGGGGAGATGGTGACCTGAACAATGATGGCTGTGTGGTCGGATATTACCAAGGGAGATGGCACTGTAGGAGTGCAACACTGGCTACTCATGTTGGTTAGAACCACGTACATGAAATTCCTACCTGGAGTAGAAGTGTTGATCAGTTGATCTACTGCATTGCCATTGACAAACCCGAGGAATCTATGTGCGCTCATGTTTGGGTGGCATAGGTCATGCACAGTATGGTTGGGTATTTGAAGTCACCCAGGGGCAGGGTAAATGACTGAATCCTGACCGATTCTAGAAGGTCCCAATAGGTGTGGTGGGTGTCCATAGTCATGGTTGGAGGCCTGTAGCTAGCTATGATATGAGTAGGTGTTTTATCAACTGCTAACTACACTGCAGAGTAGTAGAATATAAGATAGGAGATGAGCAGTTTGGATTCAGATCAGGATGCAGCACAACTGACCCAGTGTTTGCATTGAGACAGATACTTGAGAAGAAGCTAGAGATGAGGAGAGAGTCCAACTGGGCTTTCCTAGACTTGGAGAAAGCATATGACAAGGTCCCAGAAAACCTGATCTGGGCAGTACCGCAGTGGTTTGAAGTCACAGAAACACTGGTAGAATTAGTGCAGGCAATGTACAAGGACCCAGTGACTCAAGTACAGACGGTGTTCTGCCTCACAGAGGGGTTGTCGGTATGTGTGGGTGTACATCAAGGTATAGCTCTGAGCCCACTGCTGCTCATACTGGTGATGGACTACATTAGCTAACAGGTTGGAGGGGACAGATCAACAAAGCTGCTGTATGCAGACAATGTAGCAGTACAGGCAGACTCTGAGCTAGAACTTAAGCAAAGGATAGGAGAATGGAATGCAAATCTGAAGGCACATGGGATGAAACTAAGCACAGATAAGATGGTGGTAATGGCAGCAAATTGGGGAAATCAGAAGAAGCTGAGAATAGAGATAGAAGGGAAGATAGTGGAACAGGTAAACAGCTTCAAGTATCTGGGAGGAGTAGTTGAGGAGAAGGGTAGTCTGAAAGAAGAGGTTAAAGCTAGAATCATAGGTAGGTACTAGTCTATTGGCCCAAGGGCATATATAAGCCTAACCAAACAGTACCCTGGCTTTTGCCACCCAAGAAAACTATTTTCTTGTGCCCTTGTCAAGCAGAGCCATAGAAGTGATCCCCGGGGTGAATTTCCTATCTACCCTCTAATCATCAAGATTTTTCTTGAAGAGTGCTAATGAGGAGCTTTGTTTGATATAGATAGGTAGTTTGTTCCAGAGTATGGGAAGTCTCTGGGACAGGAATCTATCCCTCCAGCATGTTCTGTTTATTGTGGTGAGAAGGTTTAGGTCCCTAGAGCATGTAGATCAGAGGGATTGGGATTTCTTTAAGTGGAGCATATCCAACGGCTCTGGGTTTGACATAGCTTTGTATGTTAGGCAGAGATCGCCTCTGAGTAGGTGATATGCGACAGAGTAAAGCTGGAGTTTTTTGAGACGGTCTGCGTAGGGCATCTGTTTGAGGCTGGTAATCCTCTTTGTGAGGTATTTCTGTCGCCTTTCCAGTTGTTGTAGATGTCTTGTGAGGTACATACCAAAAGGGGCATTGTACTCTATAATGGGTCTAATGAGTGATGAGTAGAGGGGAACAATGACCTCTTTTTTGAGAAACATTTGTGATGAGGTGTGTCTTGTAGAAGGATTTCCTGACTTCTGTGGTGATTATCAAAGGGGAGACTACTGTCCACCTATGTCCTAAGGTCTCTTATCACACGTTCGGTGTTAAGTAGACTACCGCCTATGTGGTAGTTCATGGGTACAGAGTTTTTACCAAAAGGGATAACAATGCACTTTTTGGAATTGAACTTGAGGCCATGGCTTTGACACCAGGCATCTGTCTCAGTGAGGCCCTTTTGTAGGATATCCACATCATTAGGAGTTTTGATTATGGCTCCTAGTTTGCAGTCATCTGCGAACTTTGTTAGCCAAAGACCTTTTGTGTTAGCCTGTACTTCAGAGAAGTAAATACCAAACAGGAGAGGACCTAGGACTGAACCCTGTGGTACTCCACTTGTCACTGGTCTGAAGTTGGATTTAGAGTCTTCTATTTTCACAGTGTGTGTTCTGTCAGTGAGCCAGTTGGCAACCCATCTTGTGACATAAGGATTTATACTTAGTTTAGTGAGTTTATCTATAATTCCAGAGTGGGGGATGGTGTTGAAAGCCTTGGCGAGATCTAGATTGGCTGCGTGAGCCACCTTACCCTCATCTATGGCTTTGGTGACCACTTCAAAGAAGTCTATCAGGTTTAGGAGACATGATCTGCCTTTTACAAACCCAAACTGGGTAGGGTCCAGAGTCTGGAGATTACCAATGTCATTTTTTATAAGTTCCATGATGATACATTCCATAGCCTTGCAGACCAGGCTCATCAGGCTAATGGGGTATTAGTTCCCATGGTCCGTGGTGGCTCCCCCTTTGTGGAGTGGGAGAACTGTTGCTGTGTGCCATTCAGTGGGCAAAAAGCCTGAGGCAACAACGGCTGTGATTTAAATGTGCACAATTTTGAATTTACAGCCTCACACCCCACAGGGAGGGGTGCTGGTCACAGACATTTGCAGAGTAATCTGTCGGTTGATTGATTACTTTCACTGTATGTGAGGGCAAAATGTAGAGCTATGTATGGAGCAAGGTTTTTTTTGCGGGACAGATGCCCTTTTTTTAAGGTGAGAGTGGGATGTTGGGGAAGGGCTGTAGGTATGTTTGGGGAGGTAGGTTGCATGGGATAGGTTGCATTTGCAGACAGACAAGACAGACAAGACAACAGACAGGGGTGGTATATGCCACATGAGGGGGGTAAACACCTTTGATAGAGAGGGTGGTTGGGAATCCAAAGCCCATGAGCCCCCAAATGGATACAGTGGAAGTGAAGTTCCCACCCATGGGCAGTCACCACTGCTCCTTCATGGTCCTGAAGGTGGCTGTGCTGGGGGCTGGACAGAAGGGGCTGCTTGCCCTTTGAGGTGCACCAGGTGGCCCTTAATCTGGCACAGCTGTCCACCCAACTCTGATTAGATGGCACTGTGCACCAAACCCCGGAATTGACTGCAGGTGACAGGCTCCGGTCTGCGCCCACTCCTGGGGGATGGGCCCTGTCCCCTGAGGCAGTTCCACCCAAACGTGGTGCAGGACCAGCGGATGAGGAAGTCCTGGGTTGGGTCTCAGACTTGCTGGGGCCCGGTGCCATGGTCAGATGAGGTGGGACAGCCAAATCCACCTGGATTTGCCTTCCCAAATGTGCTATGGTGTTGAGGTTTTAAAAAAAATATATGTTGGTTAGTCATGAACAGCACATTTCAAGATTAGTTATAACAGCATGTGTGGGTGTTCCAATTAACCCCATAAAACAGATTTGAAACAGTTGCACAGCAAAACAAACACATGCATAAATGGAGTGACAGTATGCATTGTAACTGCATGCCAGTAACACTGACAGCAACAGGCCACCAACAATGGTATTTGAACAAGATATGTTAACATGCAACCAGTCAAATATATGAATAATAGTAGAACACAAGTCCCAACATTATGTTTGGAGAAAAACATACCCGTACTATATGAATTATAGTATTGATCCAGATGAGGGGGGTGGGGGGAGAGATAAAAAGTCCATTAACAACTGTTTATGCTTCTATTTTCCACAACAGTACTGCTCAATACTCTATGGGTCTGCCCTCACTTTACTTCTGCCTATGGCTCATAGCTTATGTAGCACAAACATATATATTAAACTGTCAGCCTGGAATGGCATGGGGCAAACTGTGACAACTCTAGGTACATGACTAGAGGGGACTTGGGACTTGTACATGTCAAGGTTACTTATCTGGCACAAGGGGGGTACCCTGAACTGCTGTTATGTGTGTGTGCTACTGGCATACTTCAACTGGTTTCCTATCTGTGTTCAGGGTTATTGGCAGCAGTAACCACTAGCAGTGACAGTGTGACACTTGATTGACATGTATCAGGAAGAGTGCATGTTGTATGTACCTATCCTGCTGTCATTTTCAGGTATGTGGTAGGACATTTGAACAGTTCTACACAGTTTATTAATATACCCTTCCTACAGCTACTACCAACATTTTGTTACCTATAAAACCTATGGAGAAAATATCTGTTAATACTACCTGACTGTTTTTACATTTATTTCTGATTTCTTGTGTGTAGATGTGCACACATCTTAGTTCCACTCCCTGGATTTGAACCGTGTCTGGGTTTGCAAAATTAACAACCTAGCTATTTCTCATCACATTGAGCTACTGGGGAACAGCTGTTTTTTTTTTGTTTCACTGGCTTCTGCCCAGTAGTATCTTGCTTAGGCAGTCTGAACTTGTAATCTTGTGATGCATGCATGGCAGATAGTTATTGTACTGTGCATTAATACTTTGGATTACTATAATCTGGAAAGCAGAGGTTAACCTCACACTGAGCTACTGGGGAACTGCTGTTTCTTGTTTCACTGGTTTCTGCCCAATAGTCTCTTGCTTAGACAGTCTGAATTTGTAATCCTGTGATGCATGCATGACAGATAGTTATTGTACTATGCATTAATACTTTGGTTTACTACAATCTGGAAAGCAAAGGTTAACACAAGGCAATACTGGATGGAATACACTTTGAAACTTTACACATTACTATTCAGGGTTCAGAGCTTATTGCAGTATATATTTCACATTTCAGTTATACTTTGTTTTACAGCGCCACCATCTACAGTTTTTCTTAACAGCTGGTTCACAGAACAACCTCAGTTAATGTATGCTGCCACAGCCATATTTGCTGTGAAGAACCTGTATACATTTGATATGTCTAGAACAACATACCAGAATAAACACAACAGTTTTTTAGAAAGAGATTTTTATTACACATCAGTATTAGTCAGTCAAACCTTTTTATTTATTCAGTACACACAATAACAGTATACCTACTAGCAGTAAGCAATGTACTCCTTCTTAACTATTTGAACAATATATCACAAAATAGATTTGTACTCACCAGCCTGTCAGCGCAGCCTCAGCAGTCTGTTGCATGGGCTTCTGTGTTACTAGCCTTCTCTGCTGCAGCTGTGAGGGTGAAAAACAAACATTATACATACCTGTCTATCACATTCTCAGGCTAGTATTTGCTACAAACTACTTAATAGTGATACTTACTCACTACTGGAGCATTCCATGCCCAAGCATCTTGGATCCACTGGGCCAAGAATGCCCCCTTCCTCTACTTTAGGTCATCATAGTGGTACCATACCTGCCCAACAGTCCGGGGATGCCAGTAGCACTGATGAGATCACATGCGAGATGTTCCCAGGCCTCCACTTTGTATTCTGAGCCCTGGTGCTGGCCCTGCAACAGTCACTCCTCATGGTTTTCCACAAGGAGTCCAGTGCTGCACCCAAAAGCACGTTTCTTCACCTACACCAGCCATAGTACCTGCACAGATGAACTATAACAGATTTTGGCTGTATTCCTGCCTGTGCCATTTACATAAGGTGATATTCCCACCCTTTGCCATCATTGGATCATTTTGAACATGTTAAACTCTGCTAAGCAGTGCACAAATCCACTAGGCTGATTTAAACAGTGCTTAAAGAGGTAATTGCTGAGCACTGCTTAACAGTGCACAAAGTCGCTTACCTGAGCTACCTGCTGCTTAGCATTCACATCTAAGTGATGCTTAAACCTGCTAAGCATAGCTGAACATTGCAAACCATTGCTCACTTTTCATTTTTAAAAAAATTATCAGCATAATTACTTAATTTATTAAGTGTATATGATTTACTTTACATGACATCCCTCTATGTACTTTCATTATGTTAACAAGGGGTGTGACTATACTGTATGGGACACTTGTGTATACATGGGTGGTTTCACATGTTATATGCACTCACACTTCCATTTTACACCACCTACACTACCCTGGTTGACAAAAATCAATTACTACATGCTTTAAGATGAAAATGATGATTTTAGCACTGCTTTCCCATGTAAAACTAAATTGCCAGTCTTGGTACTCAAACCATGAACACCTGCATCTAAAGCCAGGACTCTAACCACTGCACTATCTCAGTTTGGATATTTTAGCTGTATATTTCTATTTATCTCTTCTGGGGTGTTTAAGCAATGCTAAGCGGAGGGCCATAATGCGCACAACTGCACAGCTATGCTTAAACATTCATTTGTTTGGAAAAAAAAATATTATATTATTTCTAGCCTTCCATAGCTGTCTTGCTCAAGGAGGTTGGCAGGTATGTGAGGCAGGCATCTGGGCATTCTGCATAAACCTGTTGAGGTGACAGCTATAGCCGTATGGCAGTTTCAGATGCCAGACATTTCTGTTTCAGTCTTCATACCCTGCAGGAAGTCTTTCCTACTGCAAACCTTTTATTCTGTCAGCTTTTATGTGTGTCAGTGCACTATTTAGGACATTTCCCTGTTTTTTGTGGCTTTGTCCCCCCATTATTTATGGCTGTATGTTTGTATATTTATTTATTTATTTTATTTATCATTTGTTGACCGGGAAAGTCCGACTAGGTTCCACAGAGCCTGTTTTCAGCGGAGGCTCAGGGAGAAATGCTCCAGATGCATGTCTTTGGAATGTGGGAGGAAACCGGAGGAAACCCACGCGGACACAGGGAGAACATACAAACTCCACACAGAAGGCACCCCAGCCAAGAATCAAACTGGAGAACCTCTTGCTGTGAGGCGACAACGTTAACCGCTGCACCACTGTGGCCCCCTATATAAATTAGATCTCAAAGTGTGTGTATTTCAGCTACTTGGGCAGGGACACGAAGCACTGGTTGGACAGAGAGGGTGCTGGAGGTTTTGGCTTGACCACTTGACTGAGATCTTAACTCTATAGCTGTGCCAGTTGGGAGTTTTATTCAGGATATGGAGAGAGAGGGAGAAACCAGCCCCAGACTGACTATGATCTCTGTGTGCTCTTAATGGAAATTGTACTTTACTGTGTGTGTACTTGTCATCCTCCCAATGTGCATGTCCTTCACTGGTGTTAGTGGTGAGGAGTGAGAATCCTTATTTCCTACTGGGCCAGTGCAGGGGCGCCACAGTGATGTTGACTAATGTTGCCAAAAATGGGCAAGGGAATTTGCTATTGATAAGTAGGTTGAGAACGCAGCATTCTTCAACCTTAACCAGGGCCTGTGCTAATGGTGGGAGGGGTGTGTGTGTGCAGCTGTTGGCCAGTGTGTGTCTGCCATAAAGGCAAGCAACACTGGATGAATAAGCTACTGGCTGGCTGATATCCAATAGCCCAGCTTGGGTTACCTGGGATAGCTCTGTTAAGGGAAAGCTGGACGTAAAACCAATCAGTCTGCCAAACATGAACTACTAAATGTGGATTCACTGACAGGATTCACCTTGGAAGTGGATGACATGATGGTAAGGAGGCTGGACATCCTATGTATCCAGGAGACAAGATGGAAGGGTAGTACATGAAAAACACTTGGCCTGGGATCTAGAGTCTACTACTCAGGAGGAGAATAGACTAGAAATGGTGTGGGATTTGTGGTGAGGGACTGAATTCAGAATATAGTGAGGGATATCATCAGAATTAGTTACAGATTTATGGCAATCAGACTCCAGTGTAAGAATAGGGCACTATGCATAATCTCAGCCTATACCCCACAGCAGGATTGTTATAGTGAAGAAAAGATTGCATTCATACAGCATTTGGAGGACCTACTAGGTAAAGTCAGAAACTGATACTGATAACAAGTGACCTGATTGCACATATCGGGACAGATAGAATCAGATATGAGGAGTGGGTCCATATGGGTGGTGCAAAAGGAATAAAGGAGAGACCATTCTAGACTTCTGTTTGGCAAATGGCTTGATGGTGGCCAACACACGATTTAGCAAGAGAGGCAGTTGCTCTTACTTCTTCTAAGATGGGCTTCTCCTCTTCTTTCATTATAGGCTGTGCCTTGCAACCAGACATCTACTAAGTCTTGTACTCTGGCACTAGTGGTTGCCACAATCAGCTGCAAAACGTGGATAGATAAGGCTCAAGGGCAACAGAGACAATGCTGAAAACCTGGAAGTTGACTGGAGAGAAAACACAAGAGTTCAGGGAAATATTCAGGGCCCCAGCACCTCAGAAAGAAGAGGAAATAAGTGACATTGAAAAAAAATGTCAGTATTTCTAAACAGCATGTGTGATGACTATAGAACAGATATGTGGCCAAGCCAGGTTTGGAAGCAAGATACACAAGGAAAGCTGGTGGTAAAATGCAGAAGTCCAGTAAGTAATCAAAAGAAAGAAGGAGTGCAGGACAAAGTGGGACACTGAAAAGATGGACCAGGCAAAAAAAGAATACTGACTGGTTAACAAACAGGCTAAGACAGGAATTGCAATAGCAAAAAACAAGGCATCAGAGGCACTCTAACAGCTTTTGAAAAGTGACTTAGTAGATGTCTGGTTGCAAGGCACAGCCTATAATGAAAGAAGAGGAGAAGCCCAACTTAGAAGAAGTAGGAACAACACTAATGAAAAGGAAAGCAGGCTGACAGCATACATGATCAAGATGTTGGGTGAGCATACCTCTCAACTGTACAGATTCTCACAGAATGGCCAAATTTTTGCTTTGTATTTTTGGTCTTTTCCTCATACAATTTGTGTTTTTCTGGCAAGTCACTACATAGTGACATTCATTTCAGTTTCAGACTGTATATCCTTCAGAAAAATGCATGCTAACACATATACCATTATTCTAGTAACTTTCTAAGTTTATAGAGCCAGTATTTAAAATCTGTTTCTATTTTTGGGCTTTTGTTCCCCCATTATTTTAGGCTTTGTCCAGGTTTCTTGCGCCAAGAGGTTGAGAGGTATGTGGGTGAGACATGGGAGAAATGGCTCCTGAGAGTACTCATAGCAGTATGGAAAGAAGGACAGATCTCAAATGATCTGTGAATAAGCACACTAGTGCCAGAGTACAAGAACAAATCAGACCACCACAACTATGGGCAGAAGTATCAAAGTCCTGTCACACTGCATGAAAATTCTGAAGAGGATGACTGATAAATGAATACACAGAGTAGTAGAAAGTAAGATGGGATTCGTGCAGTTCAGATTCAGGTCAGTATGCAACACAACTGACCTAATGTTTGCAGTGAGACAGAAAACTGACAAGAAGCTAGAGATGAGGAAAGTGTCCAAATGGACATAAATATACTTGGAGCGAAAGCATACGACAAAGTCCCAAGAAAGCTGATCTTGGCAGTCTTGCAGTGATTTGAAGACCCAGAAACACTGGTAGAAAGAATGCAGTCTATGTTTAAGGACCCAGTGACTCATGTACAAACAGTGTTCAGTCTCATAAAGGAGTTTTCAGTTCAACTTTGATCAAAAAAGTTGCTGTTTGCAACAATATGGCATTACAGGCATTCTCTGACCAAAAACTTCAGCAAAGTATAAGGGAATGCAATGCAAAACTGAAGGCACATGGAATGAAACTGAGTACAGATAACAAAGTTGTAATGGCAGCAAACGGGAAATCAGAAAAAGCTGAAAATTGAGATAGAAGGGAAAATAGTGGAACATTTTAACCACTTCACGTATCTGGGAGGAGAGGCTGAGGAGAAGGAAAGTCTGAATGAGGAGGTCAAATCTAGAATCAAAGGGGCTGCAGCCAACTGGCAGAGTGTGACAGGTATAATGTATGATACAAGAATATCACAGAAGCTGAAAAGTAAGGTGTATAATAAAGTGATGCGACCAGTACTACTGTATGGTACAGAAACCTGTAGTGGAAGAATCTAGAAGTGATGTTGATGAAGTGCCTGAGATGTGTGGTAGGATGGATACTGTGGGGGAAATTGGACAACTGAAGCCATGAAGACATTAGAGCAGAAGCCAAAGTACCTGCAATTGCAGAGGAGGTCAAACAGAATAGATTATGGTGGTTCAGGCACAAGTGCAGAAAACCAGAAGACACTCTGTTGAAGGAGGTTTGGTACCGAAAGATGGCATCTGGCAGATAGGTGGATTGATCATCTGAGAGAAGACCTATGACGGTCAGGTATGACTGTCCAAGAAGGTAAGAGAGTGGCATTGAACCAAGAGAGATCGCAACAGTTGACACAACATCCCAAGTCCCATGTAGAAAAATGTGAAAAGGGATGTTGATGATGATGATGATTCTCACTCACCAGGTCAGGAAAAAACAGGTGTATAATAAAGTGATGTGACCAGTACTACTGTATGGTACAGAAACCTGTAGTGGAAGAATCTAGAAGTGATGTTGATGAAGTGCCTGAGATGTGTGGTAGGATGGATACTGTGGGGGAAATTGGACAACTGAAGCCATGAAGACATTAGAGCAGAAGCCAAAGTACCTGCAATTGCAGAGGAGGTCAAACAGAATAGATTATGGTGGTTCAGGCACAAGTGCAGAAAACCAGAAGACACTCTGTTGAAGGAGGTTTGGTACCGAAAGATGGCATCCGGCAGATAGGTGGATTGATCATCTGAGAGAAGACCTATGACGGTCAGTTATGACTGTCAAAGAAGGTAAGAGAGTGGCATTGAACCAAGAGAGATCGCAACAGTTGACACAACATCCCAAGTCCCATGTAGAAAAATGTGAAAAGGGATGTTGATGATGATGATGATTCTCACTCGCCAGGTCAGGAAAAAACAGGCGAATGTTGTGGACTCTTGTTCAAGCAGCTTTATTATATACAAACACATCATAAACGAAGTTAAGTAGCTTCAACGTATATATATATATATATATATATATATATATATATATATATAAACTAGCTATCATGCACATAGATGTTAACACTCTGACTGCACCTTCAAAATGGCATTGAAGATAACACATGCTTTGTATTTATATTCACACACAGACTTTAGAAATCCTTCTTAAAGGTACTGTTATTCTATAATGATTGTGGAATCACCAGTCGTGTGGAAATCCAAATATAGAGCTGTTGGTGGACAGCATGGCATCACATGCTCCATCAGATGAGAGGCATCCAAGTCATGTATGGACAGGTAGACTGACATCAAGATTCTGCAAATGATACAAAACAGACCAGAAGTCAGTGTGGACAGTCCAGCATAGGTGCAACATGTTGATAATATGACTTACCAGTTAATAGCAAGGATGCAAATGTCTGCACCAGCTGTAAATTGACAGACTCAGTGTCAGTGAGTCTTCAGAAAATGGCATTACAGTAATTAAGGCAAGACAAGACCGACGCATGAACTACTTTCAAGAGATCATCTCAAAGGATGAAGTGCTCAATCCTGGAGGTGCTTCACAGATGGAAGCAGGATGATATTACAACGGCTGAGACCTGGTCTTGAAAAGTAAGCTTATTATCTAGGATCAGTTTTAGATTGTAGACCTTGTAAACAATGTTGCCTTTGCAAAACATACGATTTAGGAATAGAATAGAACAGAATAGAATAGAACAGAATAGAATAGAATAGAACAGAACAGAATAGAATAGAATAGAATAGAGGAAGGGTCTCTCAAGGCAGCATGAATTGTTATAGAGTCAGTCATGAAAATGCTGGGTTTTGACAATTACGTGTCAAACCTTGATTAATGGTATCCATGTCCTCAGTGGAATATATCTATATTTGGTATATCATCCTGAGGAAACGAGAAGTCTAATTGTGTGTTATTGCTGTCACAATGGCATGCTAAACTTCTCGCCCTAATAACATCTCCCAAAGGAAGCAATGACCATCTAAAAAGAAGGGGCCCAATATGAGACCATGTGGCATAATGTGGTCAGGAGAGTAAGGGGTAAAAGTATTAATACCCAAGATGACCCTCACAGTATGACCTAAAATATAGGAAATTAACCATCTAGAATGATAAAGGAAATACCACAGCAGTATAGTAAACACTTCATTACAGTGACATGATCAATAGTCTGAAACACTGTTGATACCAAATCTGAATAACAACATTGGTGTCTAACCATAAGATCAGTAACTTCTCAAATAAAAGCAATCTTGGTGTTATGACGCGTGTGAAACCCAGACCGCTAGGGATCAATGAACTTACGTAAGATAAACTGCACATAACCTGCCTTCTTGATAAATTTAGAAAGAAAGGGAAGGTTACAGATAGGAAAGTGTGGTCAAGTATATTGGGATGAAGCTATGGCTTCTCAAGGATAGGGGTAACACGTGCCTCCTTCAAGGCTGATGGGAAAAATCTCCAGTCCTCAGAGAAGAAACAAATATCTGACATCTTATAAGTAGTGAGAAGGACTGGTAGTGAATACAGTGCTAAATAGTGTTCTTCACTATCTGTCCCTTTCTCCTTATAAGAAACCTATGTACCTTTATTTTTTCCAATTCAGTTGTTTGGTGTTCTACTCTTTTGTTTTTATTTATTTCATTGAATGTAAACTCTGGATGGTCCAAATGGCTATTTTTGACATGATTGAAGGTTTCAACTGTCTTTTAGCAAACATGCCACAAGAATGGGAAATGCAGAAAAGCAGTATTGAACTGACTTAAATGTAATTATTATTTACTGTGATTGATGCTTACAGTTAAGTCTTGCAGCATATAAAATGTACAGAATGTAAGCAAAAGTAAACTGTAAAAAACAGGGGCAGCTCATGGCATTGGGCTGCCAGACGGCAGCCCCCTCAAAATAAAAATATTTTTTTGAAATTTCACGGACTTCGCGCATGCGCAGTAGTCCCAACTACTGTCGATCTATGCGCATGCTCAAGGCAGTCCGGCAGTCCCCATAGGGGGACACAAGGAGACGTCTGGGCACTTTTAAAGTGCACAGACTCGCTAGGATTATGGGTCGCGTCCAGACTGCAAGAGCAGCAGTCAGGACAGTCTCGTCGTCGGGAAGGATCTTTGGGATCTCGTCGGGCTTTGCTTGGGATCTTGCGGGTCTTTGGAGTATTGCGCGGGAAGGATGTACATTAGCTGGATATATTCAGGTAAGTGTTTGGTGCTTTTTACTTTTATTTTACAATGTTTATACTGGATTGTGTGTGTATGGTGCTTTGATGTTTATACTGGATTGTGTGTGTATGGTGCTTTGATGTTTATACTGGATTGTGTGTATGGTGCTTTGATGTTTATACTGGATTGTGTGTATGGTGCTTTGATGTTTATACTGGATTGTGTGTATGGTGCTTTGATGTTTATACTGGATTGTGTGTATGGTGCTTATGCTTTACAGTGTGTGTGTGTGTGTGTGTGTGTAAATGCCCCAGGTGCTCATGGTGGTGTGGTAGGGAATACCTCAGGCTTGAACCCTGTACCCTGTATGCAGGTGTTAAAGACTTGGGTTCCCTACCCACCACCATTTGTAAGAAAATTGCAGATTTTTGCCTCATATTCGATATGATCTGTTCCTCATAATATCTGTGGTTTGTAAATACTGCAATGCTTGATATTTGATGGTGTAGTAGTAGCATTGTTGCCTTACAGCTGTAGGTTCTTGGTTTTGATTCTTGGCTGGGGTTCCTTCTTTGTGGGGTCTGTATCTTCTCCCTGTGTTTGTGTGGGTTTGCTTTTGTGTCCTCCCATGTTACAAAGACATGTCTGCATTATTTCTTCCTGGGCCTCTGCTGAAAATTGTTTATTTGTTCCAAGTCAGACTGTCCTGATTAAAAAATGTTAAATAAAATTGACAGGCATTTGAATTTCAGACTTAAGGGTTTCTGAATATTTAATTCCTTGCATATTTGATGGTGCAGTGGTAGTATTGTTGCCTCACAGCTATAGGTTTTCTGGTTTGATTCTTGGTTGGGGTGGCTTCCGTGTGGAGTCTGCATCTCCTCCCTGTGTTTGTGTGGATTTGCTCTGGTGCCCTGCCATTTTACAAAGACGTGTCTGCAGTATTAATCCCTGCGTCTCTGCTGAAAATTGGTTTTGTTCTGTCCGCAGTAAAATTGACAGGCATTTGAATTTCAGACTTCAGGTTTCTGAATGTTTAATTCCTTGCATAATTGATGGTGCAGTGGTAGTATTGTTGCCTCACAACTATAGGTTTTCTGGTTTGATTCTTGGTTGGGGTGGCTTCTGTGTGGAGTCTGCATCTCCTCCATGTGTTTGTGTGGATTTGCTCTGGTGCCCTGCCATTTTACAAAGACGTGTCTGCAGTTTTAATCCCTGCTGAAAATTGGTTTTGTTCTGTCCGCAGTAAAATTGACAGGCATTTGAATTTCAGACTTCAGGTTTCTGAATGTTTAATTCCTTGCATAATTGATGGTGCAGTGGTAGTATTGTTGCCTCACAGCTATAGGTTCTCTGGTTTGATTCTTGGTTGGGGTGGCTTCTGTGTGGAGCCTGCATCTCCTCCCTGTGTTTGTGTGGATTTGCTCTGGTGCCCTGCCATTTTACAAAGATGTGTCTGCAGTTTTAATCCCTGCGTCTCTGCTGAAAATTGTTTTTGTTCTGTCCGCAGTAAAATTGACAGGCATTTGAATTTCAGACTTCAGGTTTCTGAATGTTTAATTCCTTGCATAATTGATGGTGCAGTGGTAGTATTGTTGCCTCACAGCTATAGGTTTTCTGGTTTGATTCTTGGTTGGGGTGGCTTCTGTCTGCATCTCCTCCCTGTATTTGTGTGGATTTGCTCTGGTGCCCTGCCATTTTGCAAAGACGTGTCTGCAGTATTAATCCCTGCGTCTCTGCTGAAAATTGTTTTTGTTCTGTCCGCAGTAAAATTGACCGGCATTTGAATTTCAAACTTCATGTTCTTTAGAATACATAGTAGCACAACCTTTTTTTTTTAGCAATTTTCTAAGTTTATAAGATGAATATTTTAAATTTGTCCCTATTTTTGGGACTGTATTCCCCCATTATTGGCTTCGTCCAGGTTTTTGTGCTAAGGTTGACAGCTATGGCAAGAACTGAATTCACTGAATACGTTTGAGGGCTGTATTCCCTCATTACTGGGTTTGTCCAGGTGTTTTGTTCTAAGAGGTTGACAGCTATGGTGAGAACTGAATTCACTAAATGATAGCCATTTAAGTTTCAGTCTTCCTCTCTTTTACAAAGCAGCTGATGTGGCGTAGTGGTATGTTACTCTGACTGTTTTTTGCTCAGGGACCTTGGCAGTAAAATATATGGTGGCAACACAACATTTTATTCTAGCAACTTTCCAAGATTATACAAGCAATGTTTAATGCGTCCCTGTTTTTTGGGCTTTTGACCCCAATACATTTTGGCTTTTTCCAGTTTTCTTGAGCTGCGAAGTTGAGATGCAGTTGAGTATTGAGTAGATTTTACAAGGAGCTGAGAGCTGCAGGGGAATAGAAGTTTAGTGCTTTGCCTAGTTAATACTATAGCACAACAGGTTGTGTACTTGCTTTTGATGCAGAAGGCTGTGGGTTCTACTCCCACAAGGGGTGGATGCTGCCGTACTGAGAATTTTCTCCTTGGTGAAGATACTAACTATGAGTTCGTTATCAATTTGCCATCCATTTCCTCTTGCAATATTATTACTAGCTTATCATTTTTTAATGTAATATAGGCAATTTATTCCTGAGGGGCAACAGACACTTTATTTTTCAATGAAACCATGAAATATAAAGGTGATTGCTAGCAGCAACCGCTTCATTAGTTACAGATTTCTTTAATGTGGAATTATTTAGATGACTTACTTCAGAGATTGTGCATATTTACTGATAATGGACTGTAGAATTGTGCATATTTACTGATAAAGGTGGACTGTAGAATTGTGCATATTTACTGATAATGGTGGACTGTAGAATTGTGCATATTTACTAATAATGGTGGACTGTGGAATTGTGCATATTTACTAATAATGGTGGACTGTAGAATTGTGTATATTTACTAATAATGGTGGACTGTGGAAGTCTGAGTAGACTTTTTTATGATAAATGTTCTCAACTGGGCAGTTTTGCCATTATGGGTGCATATGGTTTGTTTCATTGCTTACTGGAAAAATGTTCAAAACAAATTTAAAACACCCTCTAACAAGTGTACTGTATTGTACAAGGAATATAATTTTAGTACAATGAGGAAGGTGTATCAAAGAGCACATGTATGTTTCATATGCAAGGGGCCTATGATTCGAAAATAGCCCCAAATTAATCTTTATCTGCCACTAGCAAAATGTATTTTCTTTGAATGTGGGTTTCAATGCTGTTTCAATGAATGTGAGTTTCAAGGGCAGAGAAGTTTTAATGCTAATTTTTCATTGTGAGACTGCATTGCTTTGTTTAACAGATGACTTAGTGTTTGTGCTGTAAAATACAAAATAAAACTTTCAAATGAAGTCCAACTCATCATAGAAGTAAAGCAGTATGCACATTAGTGTTTATAAATGGAGTGAAATAGCCAAGTATAATGGCTCATTGGAATGGCTGCAGAGGCTCCATTCAACCATTATTTTGTCATGGGGGGAAGGGCAGCAAACTCAGACAGGCCCAGCTGAACTATACCTCCCAACTGTCCAGATTTTCAAAGAATGAATAGATTTTTGCTTCTTATTTTTGGTTTGTTCATAAAATTTGTAGTTTTAATTCCTAAATGATTTGCCAGAAGTCACTCAATAATAAGTTTCAGACTTCATAACCTTCAGAAAAATGCATGTTAAAGTAAGAGCTGTTCTATCAACTGTCTCAATTTATACAAGAGCAATTTTTAGAACTGTTTATATGTGCCCCCAATATATTTGGCCTTGTTCAGATTTACTGCATTAACAGGTTGAGAGGTACATGCAAATAAATTGCTTTATAGAATTAGGCATAGCCAACCTCTCAACTGTCCCCAATTTTGGCTCAAAATGTTGCTCTTCCCCTAATAATCCCGCCACAAAATAGCAATTTTGGAAGAAAACATGGAGGGTTTACAATTAAGAAATAACTGTAATAATCAAAGTTATAGATTACTTGAAATGCATGTAGATTCTTTTATATTTTGTCAGCTGCTCAAGGTAGCAGTACTAATATTAAAGTGTCCCTTCTTTGACAGGTAGCAGCTGTATTATGTGTCTATTTTATATTTTTGCATCACATTTTTGGTCCATTTTTCATAAAATTGTGTTTTTTGGCAAATTAGTGACAAATCACTAAAGACTGAAGTTAGAAAATGACAGACATTTGAGTTTCAGATTTTATACCCTTCAGAAAATTCATACTAATGCAAGACCTATTCTATTATCTTTCTAAGTTTATTAGAGCAATATTTAAAAATTGTCCTTATTGTTGGGCCTTTGTCCCACTTCTGTGTATGGCTTTGTCCAGATTTCTTGCTCTTGAGGTTGAGAGGTATGACAAATGTGTCAGGGCCATCACAGTCAGCCAGAGAGATTTCAAATTGTGACATGCTTGTTGCACCCCACTCCCCCATGTAGCGAC
Source organism: Protopterus annectens (assembly GCF_019279795.1). NCBI lineage: Eukaryota > Metazoa > Chordata > Ceratodontiformes > Protopteridae > Protopterus > Protopterus annectens. The sequence continues at coordinate 1,965,640,886 of NC_056731.1, forward strand.
TCTGGATGTGTCCAAGCAAGGCAAGGAGTAGTTGTATCTACCTTGGATGGGGAGGACACACTGCATAAGTACTACAGTGGCTTTTCATCTGTCCTTGATTTTGCAGAATGGTCTGGTTTCTGTCATATTTTTGCACTGTTGATTTATGCTTATTACTCAGATTTATGCTTATTACTCAAAGTGCCTGTTGCTCTGTGTTTTTAAGTAGCAATGCTTTAATGACCATAAGGTAAGCTTGTCTGAGATCGTAAGATGCAAGTAAGCTTTAATAAGCATACTGTTAAAGAATTGCCAACATTGAAAGCCTTTCTGTTGTTGCCATGCAGAGAATACTTGACTAGATAATGTATAAGCCTTGGGTATTAAAGGACAGGATTCCATTATTTTAAAAGCTCATTACACTTGTTGGAGACTTCCAGTCATCTCTACAGACTTTACCCGTAAACTAAACAGAATGCCAATCATGTGTGGTCCATAACCTGTACAGTAATCCTTTAAGCAATGTATCTTGAGCTTGTTTCTTGTTTGCTTTTCATTTTTTACTTTTATCATGTTTTCCCCATGAAACAAGTTGTCAGGCAGCAGGTCTTTTTTGGATAAGAAACATTTTTACAAGTGGGGGCATCACATAGATTTCTACTTCAGCATGTTACTTGGTACTTTAATAAAGCTGAATATATTATAATTAGGACTGCAGTGCAATGAGAAGTGGTTTGAGTTGAGTGCTTCTGGTTTTTCTTATACTTGATTTTGACTGGCATTCCAGTAATATATTTAAAAAGTAATTTATTTTTTCATGCCTCACAACCTTTTGTTTCCATCTAGATATTAAGTAAGCTGTCATGCAGCCAATGCATTGAAATATTTTTATTCTTCTACACTTATTTTTGTCTTGATTGGACTTTCATAATGATGGTTTGCCACCCAGGGCAGCGTATTTAATTAAAGTTATTTTTTTGTGGTTTTGTGCATAGCTCCTCCCCTTTCTGGTTGACCACACCCCTCCCCTTAACCCCACCCATTCAGCTGTCTCCTGCAGCCCCCCTGTGATTTGAAGTCACCAGCCGCCACTGGTAAAAAATATGTAATTGCATTCAGTGCAAATGTAGCAGAGATGTTCCAAAGTGAAAATGTCTTCTCAAATGTGTATACATTTGCAGTGTTTGCTGCTTAGTGTTCCTTTAAATGTTACTCCAGAAAAAGGCATTACCTTATTTGGACATTACCTTCTCCTACAACTGTGTGTCTGTAGAAATATAGAGCTTTATATTCAGAAATGAAGCCAAACAGGGCATGGAGAACCTGGGACTCTTTTTAAGGACAGAAAATAAGTTATAAACAGATACAGTTTACTAATTATTTAGTTACTTCTAGTGTTAGAACCAGATAAACTGACAAATGGGGACTCCTAGTATTTATCTATTAAACTGCATTTTTTTCTATTTTTCTTTGTATAAATTTATAGCTCCTTGTGTGTTTTTTACAGTTACATTATGTAATCAACTTGATTGACACTAACTTAGGAGTAAAATTTAGTAAGTTATAATATTAAATAGATTTATTAATATTAATACCATACGTTCATTCGTTGAAGGCTGTGCGTGAGGCCCGGCAAGCCAGCACATAAAAATCTACTGCCAATCATTAGCAGACTGGAGTTCCGCTGTGGCGACTCCTAATCAGGAAAAGCCGAAAGACACAAACAAAACATAATTATGCAGAAATTTAGTTTATGTACTTCTAAATGTAAACGAAATTAATGTTGAAATATGGATGCAAAATACTGGTGTTTATTGGCTGAAAAGGAAGTAATTTCCGATGTATTTGTTTCACTTCCATAGCTCATGCTTTCTAAAGAATGAATTAGTAAGTATCTGGATATTTTTTCAACATTTTAGTTTACTGAAGTTTACTTCTAGCTTGAGGTAGGTGTTTTGCTTTTTAAAATTTTGAGGATTTTGGACTAAGTATACATTTGTTTGGGTATTTCCAATCCATGTGGCAAATGGATTCTTCAAGGCCATTTATATTCTTTAATACTCTGCTCACTTCTTGATATGTTTTAGACATCACTGATTTCCTCTACGTTTGCAATTTATTATAATAACATATTTATCATAAGGAATTGTAGTTAGTTGCCTATTTAGATTTTAATGGTTTGGTTATTTGTGATGGCTGTTTCCTGATCTAGCTAGGAATATTTTAGCCTATAGGTTTATTTTAGGTTATTGTAATACATGCTGTATTTAATTTTCAATAGGATTCTATTTTTCACTTTTCTGTTTCGTGTAATGTTAAAACATTTCTTTTTAGTCTTTCCATCTCTTTTGTATTTTTATTTATTTTCATTTTTTTACCCATATTTATGATTGCTGTACTTTATGTAGCAGTCTCTGTATATATTTGTTCCAGTAATCCATTCAAGGTTGATGACCTAAATAGCCCCACCAAAAAATACATACACTCCTTTTATTCCCATTTATGTATTTATTTATTGTATTTGTTTACTGGGAAAGTCAACTGGGCATGAAACCCCTTTCAGTGGAGGCCTGGGAAGAAAAGCTCCACAGAAAATTACAGTGGTTTTCTTTCAAAATATTCCCCTTTCAGACAATATCACCTACATAAATTCTCAACAGTATAATTTATTGGAATGAGTCTTTTCTTAAAAAGAAAAGAGTAACTATAAAAGGTGCCTGTGATAGCTAGAATAATTTCTTCTTTCAAAGATTGTAAAACCAAGTTATGTACTGAGTTTCAGGATAATGTATTTATTTTACTAAGTGCATTTTATATTATGGGTATAAGTGTAAAACAGACTAGCCCTGGGATTAATTAATAGCGTGTACACATAAGGTTGAAGCTAAGCTTTGCATGACTAGTGATATTGCTCATCAGATATGCAAATGCTCCAAACAACCCTACATGTCAAGCAACTCCTTCTCATGGCCAGAACACATGCTCATGGTCAGAACACATGCTCATGGCCAGAACACATGCTCATGGCCATGTTGAAAGGCAATAGGGCTTGTGTAGACAGTATAAACAAAGGATTGTAAACAAGCCTAAACTCAGTAAGTGGGTATGCATGAATGGCACAACAATAGATAGGGAAACCTTGAATACAGGAAAAGCAAATAACAGTCACTATTCTAAAATGAATCGGGCATACTTTTAATTATTATGAGGAAAAAATCCAGAAATAATCATGGACAATCAGGGACACCTTTTCAAATGTTAGTACTGTTAACTCAAGATGTTGGCAGACTAAGACAATTAAAATAAATTTTCAGAAGTGAAAGAAATGTGCACCTCTAAGCAGTCCCCGCATTCATGTTTAAGTAAAAGTCACCACCTTTCATTAAAATCACACATTATTACAATGCATGAAGAGGCACAGATCTAAAATTGGAGTCAAACTCAGGGACAGAGATGTATTGATACCTGTGGTCAAGGACACATGATAACAGCAGGGCATTGCATTCAGTGCAGATAGTGGACATGTAGGAAATTCAGTAGCACTGTCAGGTATATTGGGACATAAAGCACAGGCAGTAAATGTTTAAAATGAATAAAGTATGATTTGTGAACAAACATGCAAGTATTGCAAGTGTAAAAATTCCCATATCTTTTATGTAGTGAAGTAACACTGCAGGGGTAATTTATTTATTTTATTTATTTAACATTTATTAACCGGGAAAGTCTGACTTGAATGAAGCCAATTTTCAGCTGAGGCCCGGGGAGAAATGCTCCATACGCATGTCTTTGTAATGGAAAACTACCTACATAAAACTTGTGGACAAATTCTGAAAAATAATGAAGACCAATGTGCATAATGCCCAGACAAGTACTGACAGTCGAAACTATTATGACACCTATAGCAGCAAGAGCAACATGCATGTTGGGGAGGAAAGTAATTGGGAAAATAAATACATCCCAAATCAGTACATGTTGCAATACATAAGGACCTGTCACCGAAATAGCATTGTCACTTTGAACGGCATCTTAGCTGAAGATTACATTGCAATAATGCAATGCAATACAATGTTATCCACTTTTAGTACCTTCCTTAACTCCTACTCTAATACTCTCTTATTATGCCTCCCTATTTTCTTACTATGCTTACACTTATACTCCTACTCCTTACCATCCTGTTCTCAGCATACCTTCTTACCTTCTTTGAAAATCCTCTTTATGTCCAGACCACCTACTCTCACAAACACACCTCAACTTTCATACATACTTCTCCCATGTTACACTCCAATATTACTTTTAACCCCAACTTTCTTCTACCTAAATACCATAGACTTTCCCACTTTAAGTATGTCCATTCCTCCGATAAGAAATTGAAACTACAAATCTTTCTAAAGAGCTATTTAATAACCAAACCAAATTTTCCTACCTTACAAGATGGAGACATCCACCCTAATCCTGGGCCAACTCATCCCTCTCTTCAAATTACTAGACCTAAAATTAATGATACCCTCCTTATAGGACACCTTAACATTCATAGTATAAATAACAAAATATCTCATTTGCATGCCCTCCTAGATATCCATTCTTTGACATTCTCTGCCTCTCAGAGACCTGGCTAAAACCAGATACAAAAGATACTGATATTATACCCCAAGGCTATAATATAGTAAGACTTGACCGATCAAAACGTAAAGGTGGTGGAGTAGCAATTCTTTTTAAGAATCAACTAATTATCTCTACCCTTCCAACTTATCCTATCCAGGATTGCAAAGTAGAGGCCATCATAACAAAACTCCAAATAAACACCAAGAAATCCCTTTACATTATCTGCATCTTCTTACCACCAGGAAACAATATACCTATACTAGAACCCTTTCTTAGCTGGGTATCTACTACTTACCCCCAAGAAACTATAATTCTAGGTGACTTTAATATAGACTGGAATACTATTAATGCTGATAATCCTTCTTCTCATATAAACCTACATGGTTTCACCCAGACTATCACTTCAACCACAAGAATCAACAAGCCTAATAATAAAGAGAGTATTTTAGACTGGATACTCATAAACAAAGTCAAACGGGCCTACAAAGTAGGAACTCTGCCAGATGATATAAGTGATCACTCTTTAACCTATATTACTAGAGAAAAGATTGATTTCTTAAACCTCCCTAACATTCAAAAAATACGCTTTACCAAACTTTTTAACATAGACTTATTTCAAACTGAACTCAGCAAATGCAACTGGAGCCCCTTAAAATCTCTTCCTCTTGAAAATTCAGTATTATACTTTAATACTACTTTCTTATCCATTCGTGACAAACATGCTCCTGAGCGCACCATCAGAATGAAGCCCAATATTGCCCCATGGCTCTCTAATGAAACCAAAAAGCTAATTCTCTCCAGAAATAAAGTCTGGGCCAAATGGAGAAGCCATAGATATTCCCTTGATCTTCTTCATTTCTGCCAACTTAGAAACTCGACTAAAAAAGCAATAATTACTGACAAAAAAAAATTCTACTGTAAACTTCAACAAACTCATCATAATAATCCCAAACAGTTTTGGTCTTCTATAAATAGACTCCTTTCCCCAGGAACATCCAAAACTCCCACCCCTCTTAATGCTGACTCAGACACTCCCCACCTAACTGGTAATGCTTTCAACTCTTTTTTTACTGACACTATTCTATCTCTAGCTAGACAACTTAGCACCAATAACTCCTGCCCACTAATAAACCAAATAGACTCTTCCAATAACTTTAAACTACAACCTAGTCCTACCTCTTTCATCTCTAGACTTATTCATAAACTGAAGCCTTGTACCCCTTCTGCTGACAAGCTCCCTTCACTTTTTCTCCAAAAAGCTGCCAAAGTAATTGCTTACCCAATATCCATACTTATAAACAGGACAATCCAAGAGGGAACCATCCCAGACATCTGGAAAGTCTCTCATATTATCCCATTACATAAAGGTGGGAATTCCATTGAGTACCCCAACTACAGACCAATTGCCCTCCTTTCTCCGTTAGCAAAAATTTTGGAAAAATGTATTCACCAACAACTCTTACAGTATCTCTCTCTAAACAACATTATAGCAAACTGTCAGCATGGTTTTAGACCACATCACAGTACTACCACAGCTCTCCTATCCTTTGTAGATACCATCAATAGGAACCGCAACAACAACCTTCTCTCCTCTGCTCTCTTCATCGACCTCTCTAAAGCTTTTGATATGGTCAACCACTCCATTTTAATTAACACTCTTATATCCCTCTCCTTTGATAATCTAGCCATTAAATGGTTTAGATCCTACCTCAGCAATAGACAACAAGCAGTTCTTTGGGAAAACCAAATTTTCTCATTCGTACCCGTTTCCATCGGTGTACCTCAGGGCTCTGTTCTAGGACCTCTTCTCTTCTCCCTGTTCATCAATGATCTCCATTCAGCAATCCCTCAAGCAACCTGCATTCAATACGCAGATGACTCCACCCTTATCTGCTCTGCTTCATCTCCTAATGAACTTTCATCTATTACTCAAAATGCCTTCAACACAGTAGAAACATGGTTCACCAGACGTAACCTCCTTCTCAATGCCAAAAAAACTAAACTTCTCCTTTTCTCTCCTACCACACGGTCCACTCCCTTAGACTTCACCATCTCCTCAAATAATGCCACATTCATCACACCTGATCCAACAACAAAACTTTTAGAAATAACTATTGACAATAAACTCTCCTTTGATCAGCATATTAACAACACCATTAAAATAGTCAACAGAAAAATAGGATCCTTATATAGAATTAAACCTTTCCTAACCTCATCGTCCAAAGCCAAGATTGCCCACTCCCACCTTTTGTCAACTCTTCTTTATGCCTCACCAATTTTTACCAACCTTAGGAAAGCCAGCCTTAACAAACTGGCTACTTGCTACAACAACATTGCCCGTTTTGCCACTGGTAACCCTTTTAGAACTCACCACTGCCTCAACCTGAAACAACTAGGCTGGCTAGAACTCCAAAACCTTCTGTTAATCCCTCAACTCACTATTGCCCATAAAATACTATACCAACCCAATAACACCCCTATACTCTCTAAACTCTTAATCCCTTATAATAACCTAAACTCCCTTTGCTCTTCTAGTAAACTTTTGGCTACTTTAACAAAGACCAATAATTCTGCTGGTGACTCTCTATTCAATAATACTGTAGGAAGGAACTGGAATCTGCTTCCTAGCGATATAACACTTATCACATCATTGCCTCTCTTTAAACATAAAATCAAAGATTACTTCCAAAGTCACTGGCTCTGTTCCTGTACAAAATCTGACTAATCTTTTACCCTTTCTGTGCTTTTCTACTACTCTACTTTTTTTCTCTCTTTTTTAGTGAGTCTTGTTTCAATCTATCTCCTTTCCAAATTTTTTTGCTTTCCCCCTGCTTTAATCTCTCATATCTGTTTCATTTAACTTTACCTTCACTTTTCTTAAACTGCTTCCTTTCCTCCTCTCCCACTAAAGTGTTTGTTTTTCTCCTTTTTTATAAAGTTTAAGTTCTATGTAACATTATAAGTCGATTTGTTCTCTGTTTTGTCCCCTGTATTTGATGTTATTACAGCGAATATTGTTATCCTAGAAATGTGTTTCTTTTCATGTGTAAACAATTTTTGTTAGGTACTATTTTATTTATCTTCTCTTCTGTGATGTTGGTTCTTTTGTTTTGTTTTGTTTTTTGATTACTTGTTAAAATTTGTGTGGAGCTTTTCTCCCCGGGCCTCTACTGAAAATGGAAATATATCCAGCTAGACTAGCCCGGTCAACAAATGTAAAATAAAATAAAATAAATTGGTACAGACGTATAACTCTAACAGATGAGATGTAATTACAAGGAAGATTCGGGATATGTCATGATAAATATACTAAGATGGAAATTCTGGAATATTCAAGTCATGTGGAGGCAGTCCATTAACATTAGGGTTATTTGTCCATATCAATGTATGTCTATGGACATGGTTCAACATGTATGAAGGGAAGACCACCCATGATGGTTAGCCTCGGGAGAAGTAATCTCACCCAAAATGTGCCTAATGTCAGACATTGTGTAATGAAAACTGCTGCATGTACTATTTTGATGTGTTTTATGCATCAGGAGACTAAAGCATATGTGATTTACAGGCTTACATGTGTAGTTGCTGCAGCCATACATACACAAGTTATTGCAGTCTGACAAAGTACACCTCTGAAGGCAGTAATACTATCATGTCAGAAATCAGTATATTCTCCCATTTGACCAATGTGCAACACATACATAATACCTGGATCAGAACAGGCATCATACCTCACATGCAGGTGCAACAGTTCCATCAGTTAGTAAGCACATTGTAGAAACTGCTTGAGTTTACATTCAACAGGTGTACACAGGCCTATAACAATGTTGATGTCCTCTGTGCATCAACCACTACCTCCACTGTATGGCCATCGGCACAGCCATGCTGCCGGAGGAAAATTCTCAAGAAGTTTTTGCTACAAAACAACAAATGACAATAAGTATTCCACAACATTGATTAGTTAATCTACTTTGTACTAAATGTTGCACAGTGAAATACATCATTATACTGAGCATGCTGGTAAGAAAGTATGGCACTTACTGGATGAACCTCAGCTACCCATCCCAAAACCATACCAAACTTTGACAACACGGGTCCTGTATATACCTCTCAACCTTTAGAGCAAGAAATCTGGACAAAGTCATAAATAAAAGGGTAACAAAGGCCTAAAAGTAGGGACAGTTTTAAATACTGCTCTTACAAACTTAGGAAGTTGATAGAATAACAGGTTTTGCATTAGTGTGAATTTCCTGAAGGGTATGAAGTCTGAAACTCAAATGTCTGTTATTATTTTCTAACTTTAATCTTTGATGATTTGCCACTAATTTGCCAGAAAAAACACAATTTTATAAAAAAATAGACCAAAAATATGAGGCAACAATCTGGACATTCAGCAAAAATGTCAACATTTGAGAGGTATGAACACTTTGTGACCACTATGCAACATGATATACAACAATATCTATTGAATAAACTATTCTAGCTTGTAACCACTGTAATGTAAAACAATAACAAAAGGCATACACCACAGGGTTACAACATATGAAATGTCGGTCAAGCTGCTCTTGAAATGTGCATTAACTGAAGATGTTACCCAAAAATTCATATTGCACTTGTCTGACTACAGACACACTTGAAGAGAGAATCTGTCAAGTCAAAGTCAAAGTAATCTTTATTGTCATTTAGGCACCACATGTGAAGTCTAAACAAAATTACATGCATCATGCTCATATTGAGAAGACAAATACATACATGCAATTAGACATGCTTAGAAGAGAGACATATACATATATACAATTACAGGTGTATCAGACATAACATTTACTTTTTTCTTAGACAGTTATATTATCACGTATTACTACAATTATTTTATACACCACTATAGCAGATATATATCTGAGCATTGTATTTGAATACATATAGCTTCCATTAAAGAAATTACACAGTTTGGCCTGTCTCTTCCAATTATAAAAGTGTACAGTAAGAAAAATTGTAATCTTCACTTGCTTTTGAGAAACCAGTCCCAAGTGCTACTAGCATTCTGTTACACACTCTGTATTTACACCTTGACAGACCTGCCTACCTGTGTTCATAGTTCATAGAGTTGTATATCACCCTATTTACACCTTGACAGACCTGCCTACCTGTGCTCATAGCTCATAAAGCTGTATAGCACTCTATATTTACCTTGACAGACCTGTCTACCTGTGCTCAGAGCTCATAGAGCTGTACGTCATCACCCCTGAATCCACAGACCAAACTGTATGTGAAGTGTCAAGAGACACACACTTGAAAGGATTGCATCAGTCATCAGACACAATGGTTATGCCTCCCCTAAAATGTATTCTGTAGCTCAACATCCATTAGCCTTGTTAGTGTTCACAGTACTGTGTGTTTGCATGTCAGCATCCCTTGGGTAAGATAGTCCTGTCTGTCATCAATGCCTTACACAGTTACATTAGCAGATTTGAACCAGTGCCTGCCTAGGTCCACAGTCTACAGAACTGCTTATTAATTGCTGATGCCACAGAAGAGGTCAGTTTTTGTCAGAAAGCACACACTTGAATGGATGACTTCAGTAGTGTATATGAAGCCATCTGACTCACATAAAATGTTTTGGACTTATCAAAATGTTGTAGCCATGTATCTGTTCATCCTATGTTGATTTATTTACTTCACATCTGTTGATGGACCTGTTGCTGCATAATCCAGATAATCTGTTACATAACCACAGTAGGTGGGAATAACTGGATTTGAACCACTACTTATGTATACAGTCTAAAGTGCTATGTTCTTATTGCTTCTGCCAAATGAGACTTTAAAATTACAAATGTCTGAAAGCAGAGACTTGAAGGTCTGACTTAAAAAGTATTGTTTTGGAATGGTAATGTATGCCTTAAAATGTATTTTCATAGATAAACATCCTTTAGCCATGTCACTGTTTACATACGTGTGAGTCAACCACATCGGTATGTGTTGCTTAATGTAGTTCTGTCTGTTGTTGAACACACATGCATTATTTATACTTTGCCAAATTTGGACCCCTGCCCATCCATCTCCACAATCTAGACAGCAATGTGTTAGCCACACACACCACAGACGTCTTACCACAACTGTGAGAATTAAAATATTTGAAAGTATGATTTCATCATTCTGTGACAAAACAAGTGTTTGCCTAAAAAAATAAGCAAAGAGTTGTGGAAGACCTCACCACCTGTAGATTTTTCCACTTAGGGAAATTGACACATGAGAACTGTTGGATAAGCCATGCCTACCTCAATGCCCTCTCCATAAGCCACGCCTACCTCAATGCCCTCTCCATTATCTCCTCCACATCGCTGTCGGCTCTTAATGGGTGATATAATTGCCACCTCCACTGTCACTACTCCTGGTGGGTACCAGTGCACTAGCCCCTGGGGCTGAGCTACCTGATACAGATGGTGCAGGCAGTGCAGGAGTTGTGGAGGCAATGCTGCTAGTTTCTGAACTAGAACTGCTGAATATCTGTGCTGCCTGTAGTGGTGCCACCACAATCACCTGTGGATGGCCGGTGGTCTAATATCCTGTGACTGGTCTAGCCCTCCATACTGGTGGTCATTCATGTTGCAGCAGGAACACAGGAATTATGGTTCAAATATCATTAAAAAAGACTTACTGAATTTCTCCCTTAACTTCATAGAGTCTAGGTAACACTGTGGGTATGAATTTCAGTCCTTTCTCTAGGACATTCATTTCCACTGTGTTAAATTCATATTCAGACAGGTTAATAACATATTCATTTGTATTAGGTAACAGTACCTTATTTATTTGTCCATTTACTTTTCTTTTTATAATGTCCATCTCCCGGGTCCCTGGTCTGGTCGTATGCCTGCCATCCTCGTTTGCGGTTGACACTGCCACCGTCGGTTCTATTGGAGTTTCGAAAAGCCTTTAGGAATGAATAAAGAGTGCAATTGGCAGAATTTCATGGGTTAATTGTTAGCTTAACAATTAGGAACTGATTTTATTATGTAATGAATTGTTAATTGATATGGCAGCTGTATAAAAGGACTGTGTGAGTGAGCTTCACTTTTTTACTCTGTAAAGGCTTGCAGCCGAGGCGCTAGGAGAGGAGAGACAACTAAAAGGTTTTTATTAAATTCTTATTTTGGAAAGTAGAGCTGTTTTCACTGGTCTTTTGTGTGGTTTCAGAATAAAAATATAAATGCTATGTCATTTTAATATAGCACATCCCATCCATATATGCCAAATAGTTTTTAAGATCTGTCACATCCACATAAGAATGTCAAGTCATACGTGTGCTGAAACACACAGTAATCTCTTCAGTTTTATACACATTAGTCAGTGAGTTGTGTGACAATTGCATATGCTTTAAGCATTTCAACTCATTAAATGTCCACGTTAAATGATTACAGTGTTATTCTAACATAATGTTTGCAGAATAATAAATGTCTCGGTAATACACAGCAATTGCTGCCTCTTGGATTTAGACCCCCCCCCCATATGTCTATTTTGGCTAAAACATTGGCTAATGCATTTGAGCAGGCATTTATATTTGTTATTTTTAGAGTATGACTACTCATTTGTGACTGTGTCAGGCAAGAATGGACTGATGCCCTCATTGCTGATAAACTGATTTCAAATTCTGACCTATTATTAAATGGCTATCATTCATAGCTGAGCATTACTTAACCCATGCTTCTCTGAGACATTGTAATATCTCTCTCCTGGTGTACCTCCCTGTTCTCTTCTATCTCTTCAGATCATATACAGAACAGACAAAAATAAATAGTAGTGAACAATATTTTCTGCTGGAAAGCCACAATATTTTATCTGCTGATAGTGGGCCACTGTACTTACACAACTGAGGTAGGTTTTTGGTTTTAAAATATTCTTTCCTTCAGTGAAGGAGGTCCTGTGCCTTTTCAAGCCACTGTAATGGGTTCACCAGTGCGTGGGATGCCAGTTGCTCCAGTGTCAGCCTTGGCCAAGCTACAGTAATCCTCAGCTTTGTACTAGTAGCTTATATAGTCATGCTGCAACAGCCTTCAGCTGTAATGTTTTTGTGGAGTCCAACACAGATCTTGCACCCCTCCTTCCACCACTTTTGCACTCTAAATTGAACACTACCTTCATCATCACCTAACATGTCTTCTCAAGGATATCAAAAAAAATGGCAGGAAATTGGCCCGATTCAGATCTTTTTTGTACCAGCTTGTATGCAATGATAGACAAGGTAGGGGACTGCATTTGTACTACAATAATCTCCTGAATGGAATGGAATGAAACATTGGAATGATTTCTCCAATGTCCACCTTAGTTGTGAAACATGGCCGTAAGGCTTTACCATGTGTGATAATCAGTTTATGTATAGATGCTCCAGATACTCTTTATGAGTGATATATTAGTTACAGTAAAATGATATATTAGAACCCCTGGGCATGTTCTTAGTCACAGATTATGGCATCGTAAGTGTAACATTATCACAAGCAAATTTGATATCACAATCTCACTGATGTTGTTGGTGTCAGTCAGTGTTGTCCTTATATAAATGTACTATAACTAGTACATAATACCTTAGTGGTACATAAATTGTAAAAAACTGTGACTGGTTAACACCTGGGGCTTGAACCCATGCCCAAAGGAATATGATTTTTTTTTACTGTGTATTAAATGATAATACCACAGAAGAATTGACATTTCTTTATAGCACGAATGAAGACACACCAAATTTTTAGAACCCTGTAACTGCTGAACATTGATTTGTTCCACTATTGGATTAGTAATTGGATGCATATATGTATTCCAGTGGAAAGGTTTCCACTGCATTCAGTTTTGTAGTATCTGTCATACTATGAACCTATAAGGGATTCACATCTAGATCAAGGGAGGTCATCGTCCCCCTGTACTCATCACTCATTAGATCAATGATTGAGTACAATGCCCCATTCGGAATGTATCTGACCCGACACCTGCAGCAGCTGGAAAGGCCCCAAAAGTTCCTCACCAAAAGGATAAAGGGTCTCAAAAATATGTCTTATGCTGCCCGACTGAAAGAACTCCAGCTCTATTCAGTCGCTTACCGCTTGCTCAGAGGTGACCTGTGCCTGACATACAAGCAAGGGTGCCCACAGGCAGGTGCAAGGGGGTGCACTTGCACCCCCCTGGAATCGGCTGACTAGATAATTTCAAAAAAGTTTTTTTTTAATTTATGTGCATTCCTCTTTAAGAAGTCTGTGCTAACAGTCCAGTCGCAGGCGTGCTGACATCATCACTCTTGTTTAGACGTTTGTGAGCGGGAACTCAGACTGATGATTCGAGCGGGAACAGAAGACGGGGGAATAGCAAGCAGGATCAGACCTGGAACGGGAGTAGACGGACGGACGATGGGACACTTTCAGGTAGATGTGTGTGTTTGTTGTAGGTTGTAGGTATAGCAGCAGTGAGTACTGGAGAGCTGGAGTCTGCGAATATGGCTGATTATATTGTGCTGACAAATGTGTTAAATGAAGGGTGAAGAGGTACCCACCAGATACTAGCTATGGATTTGGTTCCCTCCATGACAACTTGTGCCAGGATGAAAGTTTATATTAATGATTTGCATCTTAATTATAAATGAAAAGTCTACATATGTGCTACATATACCTTTTTACAAGAATAGGATCAGAACAACACTGATGAACTATAGTGTAGTCTGAACTATGGTGTCATGTTGCAACCTTTTGAACAAAATTTGAGGATGATTTTGGACAGAAGAATATTTGTACTGAGGGGGATGGGAGGGCATGTGCACCTTGAAAACGGAATCTTAGTAGGCAGTAGTCAATATGTTAGATTCACTGGCCATCAAGTAAGTGTGTGTGTGTGTGTGTGTGTGTGTGTGTGTGTAATGCCCCAGGTGTACATGGTGGTGGGTAGAGAATAAGGCTTGAACCCTGTATCTTGGGCCCAAGTGGCAAGAGCCTGAATTCCCTACCCACCACCATTTGTAAAAATGTTGCAGGATTTTCACTCATACTTTTTCTGTTCCTCATAAAATCTGTGGTTTCTGCATTTGTGTCCTTGTTGCCTGACAGCTACATGTTCTCTGGTTTTATTCTTGGCTGTCTGGAGTGTTTCTCCCTGGGCCTCTGCTAAAAAATTAGCTTTTTTTTCAAAGTCAGACTTTCCTGGTTAACAAATGTTAAAAAAATGGAGACATTTCAATATCAGACTTCATATTCTTCAGAAAGTGCATTGTAACAAAAGACAAAAGCTTTTATTCTAGCAATTTTCTAAGTGTACAAGATGGATATTTGAAATGTATCCCTGTGTTTGGGACTGTATTCCCCCCATTATTGGCTTCATCCAGGTTTTGTGCTAGGGTTGAGAGTTATGGTAAGAACTGAATTCACTGAGTATGTTTGGGGGCTGTATTCACCCAGTATTGGCTTTGTTCAGGTAGTGTTTGGGACTGTATTCCCCCCCATTATTGGCTTCATCCAGGTTTTGTGCTAGGGTTGAGAGTTATTGTAAGAACTGAATTCACTGAATATGTTTGGGGGCTGTATTCACCCAGTATTGGCTTTGTTCAGGTAGTGTTTGGGACTGTATTCCCCCCCCCCATTATTGGCTTCATCCAGGTTTTGTGCTAGGGTTGAGAGTTATTGTAAGAACTGAATTCACTAAATACGTTTGGGGGCTGTATTCACCCAGTATTGGCTTTGTTCAGGTATTTATTGGCTTCATCCAGGTTTTTTGCTAATGTTGAGAGCTATGGTAAGAACTGATTTCACTGAATATGTTTGGGGGCTATATTCTCTCATTACTGGCTTTGTCCGGGTGTTATTTGCTAAGAGGTTGAGAGCTATGGTGAGAACTGAATTCACTGAATGTTTGGTGGTTGTAGTCACCCATTATTGGCTTTTTTCAGGTCTTTTGTGCCAAGAGGTTGACAGCTGTGCTATGGCGAGAACTGAATTCACTAAATGGTAAAGTTTCAGTCTTCCTCTTTCACAAAACAGCTGATTTGGCACAGTGGTATGTTGCTTTGACCGTTTTGCACGGGGTCCCCTGGGTTCAAGATGTGGCAGTGAAATATATGGTGGTAACGCAGCATTTTATTCTAGCAACTTTCAAACATTATACAAGCAATGTTTAAAATGTGTCCCTGGTTTTTGGCCTTTTGTCCCCCCCCCCAATAAATTTCAGCATTTTCCAGATTTCTTGTTCTGCAAAGTTCAGATATACAGCTGAGTGTCGAGTAGATTTTACAAGGAGCTGAGAGCTGCAGGGGAGCAAAAGTTTAGTGCTGCTTATGTTTAGTCTGCTTGCATTGCTAATAGCACAACAGATAGTGTACTTGCTTTAGATGCTGAAGGCTGTGGGTTCTACTCCCACAGTAAGTAAATGCATTGCTGATGCTGTATTGTGTTGTAAAGGGGGTGGATGCTGCAGTCCTTTTGGCAAAGATGCCTAGTAACTATGAACCTGTTAACAGTTTGCTATCCATTCTCTATTGCGGTATTACTAGCTTTTCATTTTTTTATTGCATGCAACAAAGGCAATTTATTCTTCAAGGGTAACAGGCAGTTTATTTGTAGATTAAACAATGACATATAAAGTGTTTGCTAGCAGCAACCTCTTTATTAGTTACAAATTTCTTCAATGTGGATTTTACTACAGAGATTGTGTATATTTTTTACTGATACTGGTGGACTTGAGTAGACTTTTTATGATGGAAATGTTCTGAATTGGGCAGTTTTGTCATTGGTGGATGCTTTTTGTTTCATTGTTTACTGGAAAAATTTTCAAAACAATAAATTTTAAAATGCCCTTTAACAACTGTACTGTATTGTACAAGGAATATAATGTAATACAGTCAGGAAGGGGGGGGGGGAATAGAGTTCAGAGAACTATGGTGGCAAGTTACTCTGGAAGCAGCCAAACCCCTTGGTTTAAATGATTGTATTTCTATTTTACCTCTATTAAAATTAAGGTCTGCAAAACTTTGAATGGGATAAAGTGAATTGTAATAATAATAATAATACTATAAATGACCACTAGATGGGCATTAGTACCATAACTTAATATTAACAGCAGCACTGATCATTTTTATGGTTTAAAACATTTTTTTAACACAATGAATATTTATATAATCAAAGTTTTTAATAATCAATATTGATACAAAGAATTTTAGAGAGATTAAATAAATTATATGATTATATTTATTTGATTTTCTTTGGTATATAATGTAAATATTTTATACATTTTTAATTAGTGTTGGCAGCTAATGTTATTGGTCTATTCAAATGAATGAATGAAGTTTTATTGGTTTAATTAATTGATCTAGTATATAAAAAGATGGAATTAAGTAAACTGGTCATCTGATGAAGTCAGTGGTAATGACGAAAACGCTGGTGTTTGTTTCATGAATGCGTTCATGGTGGAACTGTTTTTGCTTTTGTTGTTTTATTTTGAGTGAACATAATAAATTCTTTTTTAATAAGTGGACGTTGTTCATCATAAATCCTGCTTTTTCTTTGTTTTTGGAGTCTATTTGGGCAGTTGTTCCACCTTATTTGGATTATTTTCATAATTGCAAACAACTAGCAATGTATCGGGTATAGTGTGATACAAATGGACATTGACAATGACTTTAAATATCTACACCATACCATACTCTTCAATAATATGTAGGGCTCTGAGTTATGAAAATATTAACATAAATATAAAAATATGAATAATAAATGATAAATAGTGTTTCATTTATCTACTGTGGGATATCCTAGATTAACAGTCTTAGTATCATTTTGGTAATTACTCACTGTACTTTCTAATATTGGCTATTATTACTTGGCAAGTCACTTAGTGAATGAAGACAGACCCAAAAAAGTTCAGGGCACCATAAGGAGCTATGGTGTCAAATGGAAGTATACAAAAAAAGGCACTATAAGTTTGAATGACTTAAAGAGACATTAAAAAACTGTTCACTGATAATGCTGTTCTATATGTCTATTTTTCTAATTCTGTAGTTGTTTTATTATCATGGGAAGTGTGGGAAGATACTGGGGAATCTACAGGTGTTGCTTAGATTTTCATATTCAGGTGTATGGTTATTAACAGTTTTAAATGGTGATGCCTCCATAATGACTTTTTTCTGCCCAGTATTAGATCATCTTGTAACCACGTAGCCTCTGTCGTGTTCTGTTTAATATACTTCTTTTACTTCACTACAGGGATATTGCACTTAAACAAGCAAAAACAGCAGCAGGTCCACAAAAAGCTGCATTCTTAGATTCTGAGAATGATGCAATTGTCCAGTTCATCCATCTCTATGGGCCATGGATCATAGATCCATGCTCAGCTGACACGTCCTTCCATGACTGTGTATGGTGGCAGGTGGTTGATGATGTGGATGCTGGGGGTGGCCATGGATGTGACTACAAGGGTATCAGATACAGGGCCATGATATGACAAAGAATGCCATAAACAGATCCAAGGCTGTGTCATTGGAATGAAGAGCTAACGGGGGTGGGCCTGCCTCTGAACTAACATTCACTGAGTCAGAGGAGTCCTTGTCAGCTGTAAGTGATCCAGGCAGGTCAGAGGAGTTACTCAGTGTTCTGATGGATGTGAGTTCAGAGGTGGAAGATAGCCACAGGGTGTCATTTTAGTGTACATAAGCCATTTATATATGTGTATAAATATATGTATGTGTGTGTTTATATATATATATATATATATATATATATATATATATATATAGAATGTATATATATATATATATATATATATATGTATATATGTATATATATATATATATATATATATATGTATATATATATATCTATCTATATATATATATAGAGAGAGAGAGAGAGCGTTAAATGGTGTAGAGTCATAATCATTTTTGTTTAAGTGGTTGTCTTCTGTTTAATGCCTATCACACATCTATCAGTTGCATTTTATCTTGCCTAGGGACATCGGGCATCGAACTTCAGTGGCCACCTGTGGTACAGGCACAGGTTATTTGACTTCATTGATATAGAGCTCTATAAATGTACCTTACTATAAAGTGTATTTGCATTTGCATGTATTGATGCTCTAGTCTAGTTTAGGTAGTCTATTCTGATCATTCTTTGTATTTCTTCTGTTTTTTTTTTTTTTTCATTTTTCTTAGTGTACTCACAGGAGAGCTTGTATCAGAACTGTGGATCACCTGCTACATGATATTAGAGGATTGGTAGCTTTGGATGATGATGGTGGTGATGAACAGGTGCAGTTTGGAATTTCAGAGAGTATATATAACTCTGATGATGTGTCTCCCATATCCCCTCCCTAAAGTTTGGTTACAATTAGTATGCTTAAGCATACCCATGACATGAAACCATCTGATACTGGATATGCTGAGGGGAACATGGATAATCACAGTAGTGTGGTTACCCAGGTTGCAGAGTTGGTGGAACCTCCCTCTAGCCATCATGAGGGTGAAGTACCACACAGGGGTGTCAGCAGAGGTACTCAGAGGAGGTATGCTTACCACCCTCCCCCTAAGGTTGGTGTGTCAGCATCTGTCACCCAATTGTATATGAGGGCCATTGTGGAAGAGCAGGAAGTTTCACCAGGACCTTGGCAGAGACAGATATTGCATTTTATGAACTCTGACTTGTGAGACTGCGTGAACCATGTGTGTGACTCCTTGGACTGGTTGAATGACACACTGGACCATGCAATGGGTGTTATGGAATGCCTACTGGGGGAGGGGCAGTATCCATGAGGTTGAAGAAGTGGTACATTGTCAGATGTTAGCCAATGGGGCCATGGTCTTGCCAGATCCTGGTCCTGCAGTAGTACTCCTTCCACTGCTCCATTAGTGGTGAAGGTGTCCACAGTGAGACATGGTAGACTATGTGGTCATGGACATAGTCATGATGAGAGCTCATACAGCAGACATTGTTCACATTCGGGTAACACCCCAACTTCATGCCAGAGTCATGGAACTAGTACTGCAACTCCTAGAAGAGGTAGTTTTTGTGATTGGTGCAGCAATGGTGAACTAAATCCTCTAACATGCATGGTTCACACCTGTCCAGGATTCCAGAGCATAGTGTTAGCACAACTGCTTTGGCTATTTTCTGGAGACCCACACACAGTACACCTCACGTTGCCCCATGCTTCCTCACACACACACACACAAACACACACACACACACACACACACACACACACACACACACACACACACACACACACACACATTTTTCCAAACTGACTTCATTCTATCTGGAGCTGGAGCTACTGGCCCTGACAGTGCATGCTTGCTTTGACTCTCATGTCTCTCCCACATGTGCACGCACACACACACACACACACACACACACACACACACACACACACACACACACACACACACACACTTTGTTTCTGTTATACTTGCCCTCCTGTAACCCACCCCTACTCTGTGCAAGTGACGATGACTGTACATTGCACATTTCTTTGTGGTTTGTGGTTTAGGGTTGCCTATGTCTGACACCCAGAGTGGACAGCAAATGCTTGCTTAGTCACATGCCTGTTTTCAACAGAAGATGTACTGAATTTCAGTTTGGTTTTAGTCTGCAGTTCAACAGTGTTAGTAGTTATAGCACTAATACTTGTACTAGCATTAGTACTAGCAGTAGCAGTAGTAGTAGTAGTACAGTATTATTACTTATGAATTACTTCTTGCTCAGCCCCTAGTGGAGATGATGCTGTCATTGTCCTGATCCCTGCTGAGGTGTCTGACTTAGGCTACTTATGTCTGAAGCACAGTAGCGAGTAGGCCAAACAAGATTTTTGTATAATACCTTTTTTCTTTCTAGTGTTGGATTCCAAATCCTTCATTTGTGTCTTAAATGCTTACTCTTTGCTTTTGCAATTGTGAGGTTCCGTAACTAAACTTGATCACCTCTCTGGGTAGGTGATGGTGACATTGTCCAACATCCTTTGGCTTGTCTAACATGAAATTTGTTTAGCTTGAAGCACAGATCATATAGTTATCTAGGGAAGATACATTGTATACATTTTAATGGCTTCACAGCAGTTTATCTTTGATTTTGTTGCATAAATCACTCATACAGGTTACTGCTGCTATTCCTGTAGAGTCGATCAGCAGTTTGTTTTACTGAAGTACAGTACATACGTATAAGGTTAAGCATTTGTTTCTTCATTACAAGTTCATCACTCACCTTTGTTACGTCTGCTGATAACTTTATAGTCTGGATTACATATGTTTGATACTCACAGTAGCCAGCTAGTATACATGAAAGTAAAGACCTGCATCAGTGTTACTCTTTGTATGCACTTGTACGTCCTTATCTCCTTTTGTTGTTTAATTAAATGGTGAGTGTGTATGCTATTTGCTGCCTCTTAGCCAGTGCCACAGTATAATGTGCCACCCTCCTTCTGTCATGACCATCCCCAGCTGCTGTTTCCTCCTCTGACTCCACCTCCTTCTGTCATGATCATCCCCAGCTGCTGTTTCCTCCTCTGACTCCACCTCCTTCTGCCATGATCATCCCCAACTGCAGGTTCCTCATCTGACTCCTCATCTGGGTTTGCTGGCCTTGCCTGTGGTGCTGAGAACTGTGGTCCTTATCCTGGGTTAACCTGTTGCAACTCTTTCTGATAATGATGTCATGTAACATGGCACCAAGAGTCAGTATTTTGGCAGAGGTGACAGGACACCTCCAGATGAATCTAGACATCAGAAAAGTGGCATAAGCAAAACAAAAAGATATTCCATTATATTTCTAGTCAGAGTATGCATTATTATAACTGTCCTTGATGGAGTTCTGTGGGTTTCCTCATGGGAGTCAAAAGCCAAGGTTCAAGTGCATATCCTGCATCCCCCACCAGTTGTCCTTGTGGAAAGTCAGCCCTAGAAAACCTTAGGTACAAGTCACACATGTGCCATATGTGGGAGTTGTGGAAACTGCAAGGGTTACCTGCACACACATTATAGATAATACCTTGTGCATTACAGACTACCTGACAGTTGATAGAGTTACAGCCTTTTCTGTTTATGTAGCTCCTTTCCAGTTCACCAGGCAGAGATTTTATTTCAATGTGTGTGCAGTTTGTAGCCCCAAGAACCTCAGGAAAGTGTGTTATGGCACAGACATTTTGCATGGTTGTAGTTCTCTCCTCTGGGTTATGTGGAAGCCAGATATGCTCCCCACATATTGCAGCATTGCATTGAGAAAATGGTGTAGCATTCTTGTGGCAGAGGCTTATGATACTCCCAGTCTGTCCCCTGTGGGTCTTTGAAAAGTCCCTGTTGCTATTATTTGTAATGCTACACAAAGCTTCATTTCCATTGGGATGGGTTTTCCATAATTCCCACAGGGCTCATGCAAGGATGACAGATGTTTACTATTTGCTCTATGGTATCCCTGTCCACCCTGTAGCACTGTATTATTTCTATCTCAGGAAGTTTATGGTAGGTCAAATGCAGTCTAAATACACCGTGCCTTCTGGGCCAAGGTCTGGCAGCAATAGCAGCACCTTGTATTAGGGCTTGTTGTGCATACAAATTTATAATAGCTGCAGCAACCCACTAACATTTTTAAAGTGTCCTCATGGCTGCATTCCAACATGTCTTGAAATGCACAGCTAAAGCAAGCGCAGCATGTAGGCTTCCATTTTATATGTTCCGGAATCCTTCTGTCATGATTATTTGCTTCAGTAACACGTAATCTGTGTGTTTATTCAGTCATTAGTATATTGACTGCTAACCCTTGTTTTGCAGCCAGGTGCAACTTGTACTACTGTTTGTTAAATAGCAAACAGCTTGCTTGTTGCTACTTGTTGTGCAAACTGGCCTCGCAAGATGCATACACATTCATGACTCCTGTTCATTATGTTAATAAGTTCTGTCCCAATAGATGTATTGAATTCTAGTAATTACTTCTCTATTTCTATACTACTACTACTAATAATAATGATATTCCGAAACTAAAATATTATTCCTAAACAAGTTTGGAGTTTTATGAATACGTCTTATTTTCCAACTCATTCATTCTTTCATTCATTCATCCTACAGCTAACTACGTAATCCATTGCAGTAATTAGGGAGCTGAAGCACATTCCAGCACTAAGTGAAACAGCATGGCATTGGAGTTCATCCTTAACAGGAAATTAACCCATCAGAGAATGTAAACACACTCTCGCACATGGCAGTCACATGCATGGGAAATTTAGAGGCTCACCAGTTCATGTATAGCACATCTTAGGGATGTGGAAGGACACCAGAGCACATAACAAAACTCATGCAGACACATGGTGGCTGTGCAGACTCTGCAAAGAAAGCACCACAGCTGAGAACAAAACTGACGAACCACATTCTGTGCATCAGCAATGCTAAGTGATCTATTACTGTGGCACCATATTAAACATCTTCCTATGATTAATAAAAGTATTATATTAAAAGTTCTTCTGCGTGTAACTTTTCCATCTTTAGTTTTCCTTAAAATATTTGTTTTATTTTATTTATTTATGCCTATTTTTTTGCTGAGGTAGCGTACTGATCAATAATGACCAGTTTCAGACCCAGCCCAGATTTTAAAAATACCATACATTACCATATGGGTAGCCAACTGGCTCAGCAACAGGACACATACTGTCAAAGTGGGTGACTTTACCTCTAGCAAAAGACATCACCAGTGGCACACCACAGGTTTCTGTGCTGGGCTCCTTACTGTTCGGAATTTATTTCACAGAAGTTCAGGCAAACCTGGATGGCCTGTGGCTGACCAAGTTCGCAGATCTTTGCAAATTGTGAGCAATCACCGTGTCCCCTAGTGATGCTAATATACCATAGACAGAGTTAATGCAGACAAATAATTGCTTCCAAAGCCATGGATTAAAACTAAATGCAAAAAATACATTATTCCCTTTGGGAAAGATGGCATTGCTGCTAATTACATTATAGACAGTACCCCAGTGGTACATGATCTGAATACACGGGTTGATAGCAATCTATGATCTGAATACACGGGTTGATAGCAATCTGAACTTTAACCATCATGTATCTACAGTAGTAAGGAAAGCCTTCTATGTGGCACATCTTATAAGTAAAGGCAGCACATCTAGATCTAAGGATGCTATAATTCCATTATACTCGGCCCTTATCAGACCAATAATTGAGAACAATGTTCCCTTTTGCATGTACCTCATAGACACCAGTAACAACTGAAGAGGCTAAAGAGGTTTCTTACCAAAAAATTGCAGGGTACATAAAACAAGTCTTAGGCAGAAAGACTGAAAGCCATGTCTCTGTATTCTGTCTCCTATAGGTCACTAAGGGGTGACTTGTAAAGCTTACAGGGTAGTTTCTGACCTGGCCTTGATGGAAATGTAGCACATTGGTAAATCAAACTGCATGAGGGTTGACCTAGCCTCTGACATGAACAGGTTTTGCTGGAGAGATAGATACATCTCTCAGAGACTGCCACTTCTCTGGAACAAGCTTCCAATTCACGTGAAAAAGAGCTCCTCCCTGAACCTCTTCAAAAGCAGCATAGATCAATGGATGGGTGATCACTAATTCACTCCTGAGGTGATGTCCATGTCCCTCTTGGAAGGAGGAAGTTAGTATTAACTACCATAGACCCTTACGTCTGCAAACTTCACTCACCTAACCACCGACAATTAAGATAACTTGGGATAAATATGGCTAGGCTTGTAAGGGCTCTAGGGCAGTTAGCCTAGTAATCTTCTATAAGCCTGTAAAACCATACAAGTATTCAAGTTATATAATACAGGAGATTGATATACATCATGCCCAAGTAAGTAAGAAATATCATGCACCTAATGTTATGTAAGTGCTGAAATATATACATTGTAATACAGTAAGTGTCCATAAACAGAATCCTGTAGAATTAGTAATAAAGGACATGAAGCAAAGAAAATATATTACCTAGTGAGGAGTGCAATATATCTATATACAGGAACTGACTGACTTTAGATAGACGGCCAAGGAGGTCAACAGGAAATGTCCCTGAGGAGTTATGTGCCTTGAGTGTTTCTGCTGGAAAGCCTTAGATTTCTATTTAAAGTTGGTGTAGGCTGGACATCCCTTAAGGTGAGGGGAGTTCCTGCCAGAGTCTGGAAGATAAAACAGAGAAACTGTGGTTGGTTTAATGTAATTTGTTCTGGGTGTTTGTAGTGCTGGCCCTGAGAGGGACTATTTTCTGTTTGTAAGTTGGAGTGCTAGGAAAGAGTTTAGTGGAAAGGTGGAGTGAGACTGTACTGATGGAGAAGTTTAAAGATTAGGAATCCAAGTAACAGGAAGACAGTTAGCCTTTTTAATGGAAAGGCAGTAGTGTTCTTTATTAGGGGAGTTGGCTATGAACTGATAGATTTTGTTGGAGAGTGATTGCTATATTGTGGTGTCCTTCTTAGATGTGGTAATTAATAGAGGTAGTCCACATTTCAGGTGGGCAAATACTATACTGCCCATTGTGAAACTAGCTTGGAAAGAATGAATGTGGGAGATCTTATCAGCTAAGAATAGAAGGTAGTTGATCTTTGTCCTAGTTTTCTCTATGCAGTCTTGAAGGTTTAGGGAGGGGTTGGGCTTGTTGTTTTTGTCTTTTTCTAAGTTTTTCGGATTTTTTGCTAATTCTTGGTACATGCCAAAGATCATAGCATTAGTATTGTTTGTGTTAAGATGAACATTTTGGTTGTGAGCTAGGAGTGGTTGTGCGCTAGGAGCTGAGTGTTAGAAAGAATTCTTGGAGTTGTGTTAGTATTTTGGCATGGGGTGTGAATGTGGTTGTACCTATAAATGACCATGTCATCAGTGTATAAAGGGGAGTTTGTTCAGTTTAGATGGCAGTTTGTTTATATATAAAGAAAAAAGCAGTAGTGCCAGAATGGAACCTTGAGTGACCACTATTAGTGTAGGAAAATCTGTGGAAGTGGCTGAGCCATTTAAAGGTTCACGTGGAACAGAAGTCCCTGAAAAAGTCAATGGCTTATGGGCTGACATCTCTTTCAGTTAAATGTGAGAGTAGAATGGAGTGATCAGTAGGACCGAAGAAGTGAGTGAAATTAATACAAAAGAACATTTGTAGGTTTCCTTTATTAATATTTGGAAGGATTTCATCAGACAGGGCCCAAAGATGAGCTGTTGTAGTTTGCTCATTCCAAAATCCATGTTTATTCTGTCACAGGAGATGATATTGTCATAGGTATAATTGATTATATGTTATTTTCTCTAGAACTTTACATAGTACAGGTAAAATTGGGATTGGCTAGAGATGAGAAGATTTAATGAGTTTAGATTATTTGGGCAGTGGTCTAACCAGTCCTGATCTCCATATGCTGGGTATGGTGTTTAAAGTGAGAAATAGATTGTAAATGTGCTTGTGAGATAGATTAGAAATTCTACACAATGGAAAAGGAACCTGGGGGCAAATTGTCTGAGGCTGGAATGGTGCCTGGATGATTGTTTAATAGGAAGTTTTCAATTTCTTCTCAGGTAATTTGCAATTAATGGAAGATTTAGATATAAAAAAGGTGGGGGTTAGAAGTAGAAGATTTGGAGGGAGAGGTGGGAGATTACTTTTTATTGCAAACTAACAATAGTATTAATAAAAAAAACAACAATTCAATGGTACATTAACAAATAGCATTTGAAACCTGTAGTATTTGAACCCTATCACCAACACTACTAGTCACCTAGTATGACAACCATTTGAAATTCAAATGTAACTGTTCTTGTCAGATATTCAGGAGTGATACCAAAAAGGTATTTTTGTATTTTGAAACACAAATTATATCGTAACTACTAAAAATATGTCTAAAGATTCTTATCTACTTTATACAAAAGTTGTTCCTGCCACCCCCCCCCCAAAGAGATTAGGTGATTTCTGCATCGGTGTAGTATCTTTCCTTGTTATCACAGATCCACATCACACATCCAGCTGTAATGCACACAAAGTCCTAAGATACAAAAAGCAACCACTGACGCTGAGTAGCGGTAAAGAAAAACTCCGTTGATGATTGATGATACTGCTAACCACTCCCTCTGAACTCTGGAACAAATGAGAATGTATAGTGAATGAATGTCTGGTTTACTAGCATTACTTCTCTCATGCAGCTCTGTTTACTTGAATTATGTCTGTACACTCAGATATGGTGTTCAGTAGCTATTACACGTTTTGAATAATGCTAAAACAACTGAGGCCAGCTTTTTAACTGTTTCAGGGTCCATACTTAAGGGACGGAATCGCTAGCTGCAGTATTGTCAAAAAACTGGTATAAATGTCTTACATTTTCTATGGCAATAGGTATGAAAAATGCTCTAAATTTCTTACATTTTCTATGGCAATAGGTCATAAAAATTGCACTAAATTTCTTACATTTTCTATGGCAACGGATAAGAGGTGTCTCTATAAAATGTGTTTTATTTCGGTTGCCCTAATCTGTCCCAGTGCAATTTCAGCCCTAGTGGTTTTTTTTAACCTAATTGAGAATACTAAGGGGTATATTACTGAATTATTGTTGGAAGTCTGATGCTGAGAGGTGTACTGTGAGACAGTGAATGGTGTCCTGTTCAGAATTTTATTAAGTGTTTTGCAGCTGTCAAAATGTTAATCTCTAGCCATAGTTTTAAGAGTTATGTACAGAAAACTGTTTAGAAGTAAGTGATTTGGCTTTAGTTCTCTGGTGGCTTGCTTAGCAACTTTCTGAAGAGTGGCGAATTGTAAATGAGTGGCCGAGGGAAGATTTTGTTTCTAGGCATCATCTCTAAGTTCTAATAAATTAAGTTCTTTTGGAAGCCGCTCTGTTGATTTGTTTTTAAACAATCTGGATATTAATGAAAATAATTTGTTTTGAATACTCTATATGATGATTGTTAAATTTTCAAATGTAAATTTGGGTTTCAGCTGGTGAGAGGTATGATTTTAATTTGGAGATGTTTTGTGATTTAGAGCTGAGTGAGAACATGGGAGATATTTGATTGTGAGGCTGTGAATGCTGAAAGTAATGGGTCTGTGGTCACTGATGGTGGGTAGAAGAATGTTGAAGTTTAAGATTTTTGTGGGTTGGTCGGTTATTACAAAGTCAAGTAGAGAATGATGACACAAAAAAGGATTTGTATGAGTAGGATCTTTGATGTCTTGCATGAGGTCTAGGTGTGCTATCAAACAAAAGTGATGTCATTATCATTTGGACCAAGAAAGTCAAGATTAAAGTCACTCAGTATCAATGTTTTCTTATGCCTTTTAATCTTGGAGATGATGTTATGAATGAAGGATTGAATTTTGTTTCAGTGAAGCTGGCTGTAGACAGTAGGTATGTCACAGCCATAAAGAGTGGGCTACCGTTAAGAATTTTTATTATTAGCTATAAAAGATTTGTTCACTCTAAATTATCTGGAATGTTTGAATGAGGATGAAATCAGTGTGGTTAAGGTATAGTTCTAATATTTTTGTTAACTGGTGTCATATTTTATGATTGCAGTATGATTCTGGAGTCTTACAATGACATATAATCTCTTCATCGGGAGCTTTGTAATGACAGTTGCAGTGTTTCTCTGCATCAGGTCCTTTTTAATACTATCATTTCTCCCCTGCTTCCTGTATGTCAGGCACCCTCATTATTAATCATTTTTCTGTTGTTAGGATGGCAGTTAAAATAAATTGGAACAATATGCTTCTCCTCAATTTAATGACTTTCTACTAGCTTTAAGCATAATTTGCTTGAAATAGATAAATACAATTAAATTAAGAATGCTATCTGGTCTGCCAATTTAAAATTCTAGATTTTTTAGATATATTTTTATTAGTATAATGTTCTTACATGTGGGGTTACAAATACATTCATGCAAACATATCTAGATATCTATCTCTCTCTCTCTCTATATATATATATATATATAGATGTGTATGTGTGTGTCTATCTATCCATCCATCTGTGTCATGCAAATGAAAGTAGTTTCCCTAAGTGTTTTCCCTTTGTTCTTTTGCTTCTTCTTATATGTTAGCCCTTATTATCAGGGATTTAAATACTAGAAACACTAAGATAGTCTGCTCTTTATTAAATAGTATACTGTTTTTCATTAGCACTGATCTTGTAACTTTTCAGTTTTATACTTTTTGTATATGATATATGTACTAATTCTTTATGACTTGGTTATATATTCTAAATGTAACTGTCTTTATGACTTGGTCATATACTCTTTATTTTTCTTGTATATGTTTATTAAAGTTAAACAAAATGAAGACCAGATACCTTTACTTCATCAATGACAGTGCATTGGATCAGTGGGTTGACACTCCCACGAGAGGTGAAAATATCCTGGACCTGGTACTAACCAACATGAGTAGCCACTGTAGCACCCCTACAGTGTCATCCTCCTTGGTAAAATCTGACCATAAAGTGATGACTTTCAAAGTCACCATCTCCCCTGACCCCCCCTTGTCAGGGTCAAACAAAAAAACTTTTCCAAAGCTGACTACTTTCTTCTGAGAGCAGGTATATGCAGCTTCACAGCAACCATCCCTTCAGTTGGAATTAGCACTAATGTCCAAGCCTACACCAAAAACTATATGAGCACCTACATAGCTGTATGGACTCAGCAATACCTGACAGAACCAAATCATCTTCCTCAAGGAAGAGTAAACCTGTCTGGTGGACAGCAACAATAAACAAACTCAATAAGAGAAGGAAAAAAAATTGCTGTCCAGACCAAGAAGGAGCAGGTGCCAAGTTGGAAGCAATATCTCCTTTGTCTGAACAAGCAAATAAGGTCACTGGTGAAATCCTCTAAGGCTAACTTTGAATCAAAAATTGGTCACATCCACTAAGGACAATCACAAGGCCTTCTTCACATATGTCCGCAATCTCAAAGGTAACACCCAAATCTGCTCTGAACTGGTGGTCAGGAACACCACATACACAAATGCCGTAGATATAGCCAACCTGTTGGCAGACAGGTTCAGTGAAAACTTTACCCCCCTGTCCTCCCATTAGTAAACTACGACATGCCCAGCACCTGCCCACTTCCCCTCATCACCAGGGAGAAGATCTTTAATGCCCTCTCAAAGGCAAAAAATCTCCATGGGACCCAACAGCATCCCTGCTGCATCCTATATGAACTCAAGCATGAGCTCTCAGCTCCATTAGGCACCCTATTCAACCAAAACCTGAGCACTGGCTTCATCCCAGCTGAGTGGAGGGCAGCCAATATCATCCCTCTACACAAAGGTGGAGTGTCCACTCAGCCAGGCAATTATAGGCCCATCAGCCTAACTAGGCTGATCTGCAAGGCCATGGAATGTTTTATCATGGAACTTATAAACAAAGACATTGACAACCTCCAAACACTTGAACCCACACACTTTGGTTTTGTCAAAGGGAGATCATGCCTATTAAACTTGGTCAACTTCTTTGAAACAGTCATCAAAGCCATGGATGAGGGGAAGACAGTGCACACCACCTACCTTGACCTAGCCAAAGACTTCAACACTATTCCCCACTTGGGCATAATAGATAAACTCTCCCAGCTTGGCATCAACAAATATGTTACCAGATGGGTAGCTGACTGGCTCACTGATAGAACCCACTCAGTCAACATAGGGAAAGCCACTGCTAGTAGTGGACCCATAATGAGTGGTGTACCACAAGGGATGTTCTTGGGGCCTCTACTGTTTGGGATATACTTTTCTGAGGTGCAAGCCAAAACCAGTGGTCTGTGGCTGACCAAGTTTGGAGATGACTGTAAGCTGGGCACTGTCTTAGATTCCCCTACTGATGTGATCATCCTTCAAGAGGGCCTTACCCAAACTAATGACTGGTGCCAGAAGCATGGCCTTAAACTGAATGCCAAGAAATGCATCATTATCGCCTTTGGGGAAAATGGTGTCCCCACTAATTATCACATTAATAACAACACACTGAGCATTCAAGCAGTTGTGAGGGATTTGAGCACCCAGGTTGATAGCAACCTGACGTTTGGCTACCACATTGCCTCTGTTGTACAGACGGCTTTCTACATGGTCCATCTCATAAGTAAAAAAAAAAAAAACAAAAAAGAAAAAAAAATTGAAATACAAGTATAAAGGCAACAAAAGGTCTGTATTAGCAAAGAAGTATCAAATATAATAAAGAAACTCCACAGACCACCAGGCTAAAAATACAAAATGTTCTTTAATACAGATGTCAGCGCATTCAGGATAAAACTCTTCATCAGATGTGATGAAGGGTTTTATTCTGAAAGCACCTCATAAGTAATGGTATTTCATCCAGGAACAAGGAGGTCATAACATCCCTGTGCTCCTCCCTTATCAGACCCATTATCGAGTACAATGCCCCCTTCTGTATGCACCTTGCCAAGCACATGCAGCCGCTGGAGAAACCACAGAGGTTCCTGACCAGAAAAATCCAGAGTCTCACCTGTCCTATACAGATAGGTTAAAAGTCCTGTCCCTCTACTCAGTCTCGTATAGACTGCTCAGAGGTGACCTGTGTCTGGCATTCAAGGCCATCGCAGATGCAGCCTTGATGGGGTTGCTGCATATCCATAAGTCAAAATCCACTTGGGCAACATGCACGCAAGGCCTCAACCTGGTCTGTGACATTAATAGAACTTGTTGGAGGGAATGATTTGTGTCCCAGAGATTCCCCCATCTGTGGAATAGACTCCCTCTCCGTGTTAAGCAGAGTACCTCTCTAGCTCTCTCTTTAAGAGGAACCTGGACGACTGGATGGGAAACAGAAAATACACCCCTGGGATCCCATCTGTGTTCCCGCTGGATAGGGGAAGCAGGTGCTGACTTTGTGGGAACATGGGCAAAATTCTTCACTAGGCATATAAGGGCCTCCAGGCCAATAGCTTAGTATCATCCTATGAACCTATGAACCTATGAA
This sequence comes from Protopterus annectens, assembly GCF_019279795.1. Lineage (NCBI taxonomy): Eukaryota > Metazoa > Chordata > Ceratodontiformes > Protopteridae > Protopterus > Protopterus annectens. The sequence goes on from NC_056731.1 coordinate 1,965,672,362, forward strand.
AAAATACTCATTAACATTAGCTAGAAAGTTTGCTGATGTTTTGCTGACTTTTTACTGTGGCAGGATACGGATGGTACATTTGAACACGGATGTTCATTTCTTGCTAAGGGAGAAAACAAGACAAATACATATATACATAAGATAGTTTTAGGTATGGGCAATAATATCATTTAGCCTGCCAATTTACCAAAGCACTCATCCCCATAATAAGTGTCTAGTTTTTTCTTAAAAATATCTTAGTGCTTGCTTTAAAATAATTTGGTAGTTTATTCCAGACATCAGCTACTCTCTCAAAGAACATCTCTCATTGCTATATAAAAGGGTTAGGAGGGCATTGGGGGGTTGTCCAACTCCCATCTGGTGACTAGACAGTGATGAAGGTAGTTGTATGTTATGTTCTGTTAACCATTTGTATGGACACCAGTAATTATTGCTGGAGTCTGATGAGACTTGAAGAAGGGGACCCTACTTTTGTGGTCCTGCATCCAAAAAGGCTGGGTATGAATGTCTAAAGTCAGAGGAAAGGGTTTGATTATGGCTTTCAATACTATTTGCATAGTGCGTACCTCAGATAATACATTTCTTTTATAAATCATTGCCTATTAGAGAGAAATAATATGTTCTTAAAACTTTGAATTCCTAATTAAATTTATACAGGTGCTAGGAAGGAAAGGTATTTACTGTACTATGCCGAAAGCATGCAAAATCTGAAGGTAATGCTACTCAATGCTAGAAGTCTAAACCTCAAAATGCACTCTCTCGAGGCACTCCTAAAAATGGAGAACATCGATATCTGTGCAGTAACTGAGACCTGGTTCAAGGCTCCAGAGAGCACCCCTGCAATACCAGGCTACAACTCTTACCACACTTTTCGGCCACCAAACCAGGACCGAAACACTAAAGGTGGAGGAGTGTCAATATTCACCAAGGATATTCACACCACCAGGCTAGTTGGCCAACACAATGTGTCTGAAATTCTCCAAGTGCAACTAACAGTAGGTAAGACTGCAATCCAAATTGTAGCTTGCTACAGATCTCCCACCATACCCCAAGATTCTCACTACACCTTTTTAAACATACTGGAAAATATTAAGATAGAACCAAACACCCTAATACTGGGTGATTTTAACTACCCTGCCATTAACTGGGAAAACTACTCATGTCCCAACACCTTTGTGCAACGGTTCTTGGAATTCATAAATTCCAACGCCCTGGATCAACTAATCCATAGTCCCACCAGGGGCTCCAATATCCTAGACCTGGTCATTACCAACATGGCAAATCAATGCTCCATACCTATGGTCATCCCCTCGTTAGTCAGGTCTGACCATAAGCTAATTACCCTTAACATACACATCCCACCCCCACCCCCCAGTAAAGAAACCACCATAAAAAACTTCTCCAAAGCCAACTTCATGCTACTCAAGTCAGAAGTGACAAACTTCATGACACCCATGCAGACGGGAACTGAAAGTTCAACTGCTGAATCCTACACTAAGGCACTGTACGAGCACATCCACTCATGCATGAATCGTGCCATCCCAAATAGAACCAAAATGCTCTCATCCAAAAAAGGAAGCCAATCTGGTGGTCCCCTGCCATAAACAAACCTTACAACAAAAGGAAGAAACTTTTGCAGAAAAGAGGAAAATCCCAGGATGCAAAAAAACTCCCTTACTAGCCTCAGTAAGAAACTGAGATGCCTCATAAAATCCTCCAAAGCTAGTTATGAAAATAAAATTGCCAAAGATTCCAAAGACAACCACAAAGCATTCTATAACTATGTCAAGAATCTAAATGGCAATGCTCAGATCTGCTCTGAGCTAAAACAGAATGGCAATAAATATACTGATCCAAAGGATATTGCCAATATCCTGGCAGATCGATTCAGTGCCAACTTCACCCCCCTCTCACCCCCTAAATGGCCCATCTCAATACCGGAAGATTGCCAAATTCCAGTAATAACGGCTACACAGGTACAAAATGCACTCTCTAAAGCCAAGAATATAGCATCCATGGGACCAGATGACATCCCAGGCTGTGTACTACATGAACTACAATATGAACTGGCACCTCACCTAAGTGTCATGTTTAATCATAGCCTCACCTCAGGTTTCGTGCCCACTGAGTGGCGCAGAGCTACAGTTATCCCAATCCACAAGGGGGGATCCACATTGGATCCCGGAAACTACCGTCCCATCAGTCTGACAAGCCTTATCTGCAAGGCCATGGAGCGTATTATCATGGAACTTATAAACAAAGACATTGGCAACCTTCAAACATTAGACCCCACCCAGTTTGGGTTTGTGAAGGGCCGATCTTGTCTCCTGAACCTGATTGACTTCTTTCAATCAGTCTCCAGAGCCATGGACAAGGGTAAGGTGGTCCACACAGCCTATCTAGACCTTGCCAAGGCCTTTGACACCATCCCCCACTCTGGAATCATAGATAAACTTACTAAGTTGGGTATTAATCCCTATGTCACCCAATGGGTTGCTAAATGGCTTACTGATAGAACCCACACTGTAAAAGTAGCCGACTCCAAATCCAGCTCCAGACAAGTGACAAGTGGAGTACCTCAGGGTTCAGTCCTGGGGCCGCTCTTGTTTGGCATCTACTTCTCTGAAGTACAGGTCAACACTAAGGGACTCTGGCTAACAAAGTTTGCAGATGACTGCAAACTGGGAGCCATTATTGAATCCCAAATGATGTGGATACTCTACAAAAGGGCCTTACAGAAACAGATGCTTGGTGCCAGAGCCATGGGCTCAAGCTCAATGCCAAGAAATGTATTGTTATCCCTTTGGGAAAAAACATGTATCCATGAATTACCATATAGGTGGCAGTACACTAAACACAGAAAGTGTGATAAGAGACTTAGGGTCACAGGTGGACAGTGGTCTCACCTTCGATAACCACATCGCCACAACAGTCAGGAAATCCTTCTATGTGGCACACCTCATCACGAAGGGCTTTTCATCCAGAAAAAGGAGGTCATTGTCCCACTGTACTCATCCCTCATTAGACCCATTATAGAATACAACGCCCCATTTGGTATGTACCTCTCAAGACATCTGCAACAACTGGAAAGGCCTCAGAAATACCTCACTAAAAGAATCACAGGCCTAAAGCAGATGCCCTACGCTGACCGCCTTAAAAACTCCAGCTATACTCTGTCGCATATCGTCTACTCAGAGGCGATCTCTGCTTAACATACAAGGCCATGTCAAACCCAGAGCTGTTGGACATGCTACACTTAAAGAAATCCCAATCCCTCAGAGCTACACGCTCCAGGGATCTAAACCTTGTCATCACAATAAACAAAACATGCTGGAGGGATAGGTTCCTGACCCAGAGACTCCCCAGACTCTGGAATAGATTGCCCATACATGTCAAGCAGAGTGCCTCTTTGGACCTCTTCAAGAGGAACCTTGACGTTTGGATGGGAGAAAGGAAATTCACCCCAGGGATCACGTCAGTTGCCCTGCTAGACAGGGGTCCAGGAAAGTAAATAATGTGGGAAGAAATAGCCAGGGAATTGTTATGGCTAGGCTTGTATAGGCCCTAGGGCTGATAGCCTAGTACCAACCTATGAACCTATGAACCTAAATTCAGTGGGATAGAGAAATATAGGAAACTGGTGGAGCACTGGTAGCCCATTATGGTCTTAATATATGTGTTAATCTTATTTGTTGCAGGTTTCAAAGCAGAATACATAGCAACTTGTGTTACCTGTTTGAAGATTTCTATAAAACAAGGCTGAAGGGACTAGACCTTTGGAATAGACTAGTAGATTTCAGCTTGTTATTTAATGTAAAGCTGTTTAACACGGAGACATTGATTACTGTAGCAGGTGTACAGGAATGATGTCACAGTGTGTGTCAGGGAATTTCTGGAAAGTATTTTGGTTATTTATGTTTTTTCTCAGTGTTTATAGCAGGGGTTTGCTAATCATTCTGGTGAAATGCTATAAAATATTAGTGAAAGGTTGTCAGGATGTATATCACAGATGTGAGGGGTTAAGCAGGAATATTACTTGAGCCTTATATTTTTTATGTGTATTAATCTTTTTAACTGACACAGTGTTCTTTGGGTAGGGAATCTATGAGGAATGATTTGAATGTTTTCATTGGAAATGCTTCTGCAGATGACTTAAGGACATTTTTTTAGTTGTGAATTGGTTGAAAGTTAGTACTTCTGGAGTGGGTGTTGCACAAAACCCACTAAATCTCAGATGCAGACAATTCTGGTGATGCACTGAGTTTTGCATGGTGTTCATTGTGGCCTACAGGGCATTCAGTTTGGTCTACAAGGTGTTCAATGTGGCCTACATGGTGTTCATTGTGGCCTACAGGGTTTTCGGTGTTGCCTAAAGGGCCTGTGTTTTGTGTTGGAAATGGGTCATAGCATGGATGGGATAATTAACTGGGTGGTGTGTCATAAGGATGAAACAGCTAGTGACAGAATGAAAGCAGTTTTGTTTCTCCTTTCAGAAGAACATTTGATTATTAAGGATATCAGTTTTGAGCTTAGGGGATAAATTCCTTAGATATTCTGCTGGCAAAACAAATAGAAGACACCCTTTTAAGAATTTTAGGGAAAATAAACTTGACTAATTAAAAGTATTTTTTTAGAACTTGTGTGAGCATAGAGTGTTCAGTGGCAGATTAATGGTACAATTTCCACTGCTGTTTTTGCAGTTTTGTTTTCTGGCTCTATCCAAGATTTGACCTTCGTTTATATAGCCTGCTAGTGTTCCAGTGGTAAGAGATTAAAGAAGAATAAGTGTGACAGTGCGATGTGATGTTTGGAAAGCACGCTGAGGGAGGAGCATCTTATGAGTGTAGTTTATAAGACCGGTATGGGACTGGACATCAGGCAGTGAAAGGTTGTGTCTTTTGTAGAAGTGGAAAAGTGTGTCAAAGGAAGGTATTTTCTGTTTATGTTTGCTTATGAAGAGCCTGTCATGGCAGTTTACCTGAGAAACGACTGCTCAGATATAAGGCATTAGGGGACTGCATGTGTTTAACACTGACTGCAACCACATGGAGGAACATGCTCCCAAGTGGTCTAGAAAAGTTCATAAGCAACCAACTCTTGTTAACGTTTTGCCACAGTTATCACTTTCACCACAAACTTCTACTGAGGAGGCTGTTCCTACCCTCTCTAAATACAGTGGGAAATTTTATAGCAAACCATTACAATTCAAAGCTCAGGGCAAGTCCAGTAACCAACTGGTCTCTAGTACATCTAGATGCGGTAGTTGTAAGCAATGTTCTTTTATTGACATTGATGAAGGTGGTGGAACTTTGAATATTATAATAAAGGGGAGGAAGCCATGGAGATATAACTGCAAAAAACATAAGATTGTGTATTTAGCAAGATATTGTTCTTGCACAGCTTTTTATGTTGGGAAGATGGACAACAATTTGAACAGAAAAATGTATCACATGATTACATTAGTCGTAAGAAAGATGACTAAAGTTTAAAGGCAAGGCATTCCTTACTGTGTGACAATTTTGTTAAATTTAAGTTTTCAATCTATGAGAAAATCAACTACACAATTTATGAGGGAGATTGGAAAAATAATTTGTTACACAAGGAAATGATCTGGTAGCTTAGAGCAGTTGCATCAACCCTGCCAGGTCTTAATGATAGTATATCCATAACTAATGGATTAAAGCAATGTGCTTTAATTGTACAGATGCCAATTATTAATTATTTTTTAGAGTATAAATATACTTTATTGAACAATGTAATCTTTAGGTCTGTGACTTTAAATGGTCAGTTGTAACATTTCTAGGACGTGGATGGAAAGTTGTTTAAATGAATGAAAAATGCAGCAGGATCCAGACCAAGTAGTGAAAATAATGTATACAGTGGATATAAAAAGTTTACACACCCCATGTTAAAATGCCATGTTTTTGTGATATAAAAAATGAGACCACAATAAATCATTTCAAAACTTTTCCCACCTTTAATGTGACCTACAACCTGTACAATTCAATTGAAAAACAAACAAACCTCTTAGGGGAAAAATATAAAAAATAAAAAACGTGCAATAAGCTGGTTGCATAAGTGTGCACACTTTTAAACTAATACTTTGTTGAAGCACCTTTTGATTTAATTACAGCATTCAGTCTTCTTGGGTAGGAGTCTATCAGCATGGCACATCTTGACTTGACAATATTTGCCCACTCTTCCTTTCAAACCAAATCTGTCAGATTACGAGGGAATCTCTTGTGCACACTTCAGGTCACCCACAGATTTTCGGGTCTACTTTATACCCTTGAAACAGGAAAAACCCAAATCTGAATCACACAACACATAAAGAGCGAACTGTAGATACATCGAACGTACTAAAGCGTGAAAATGTAAACCTCGAACCATCATAGTCGGCCAACCCACCTGCAACACACTACCTACCGAAACACAATAAAAAAACACATACACTAACCAAATCCCTACTTCTAACCCTAAATTAAAGCACCAAAATCCTACTGCTAACCCTACACTAACCCCACATACACAACTGTCTATGCACTATCCTTAACCCCTCCCTAACCCTAAGGTCCGTAACTACCGCACACTTCCCCTACGGAGCTATACCCAAACAAACTAAATATTCCACACACACATACACTTAACAGAACCCTACACTAAACCTTACATATACTACCTACCTATGCACTTACCTTAACCCCTCTCTAACCCTAAGGTCCGTAACTATCACGCACTTACCTTACGGAGCTATACCACAGATGGGCCAACTATGTGATTTTGGTATTTCCCCTTTTGCGGTTTTGTTCGTTCAACGTATTCGTGGTTCCCTCTTTCAGTGTCGTGCAATTCGGATTTGGGTTTTACTGCATTCGTGAGCTTAAAGAAGACCCCAGATTTTCTACTGGATTTAGGTCTGAGCTCTGGCTGGGCCATTCCAAAACTTTAATTTTCTTCTGGTAAACCCATTCTTTTGTTAATTTGGATGTATGCTTGGGGTCATTCTCATGTTGAAAGGTGAAATTCCTCTTCATCTTCAGCTTTTTAGAAGACGCCTGAAGGTTTTAGGCCAAAAGTGACTGGTATTTGAAACTGTTTATAATTCCCTCCACCTTGATTAAAGCCCCAGTTCCAGCTGAAGAAAAGCAACCCCACAGCATGATACTGCCACCACCATGCTTCACCATGGGGATGGTGTTCTTTTGGTGATGTGAAGTGTTGGTTTTGTGCCAAACGTACCTTTTGGAACTGTGGCCAGAAAGTTCAACCTTGGTCTCATCAGACCATAACACATTCTCCCACATGCTTTTGGGAGACTTGATGAATTGTTTTGCAAATTGTAGCCAGGCCTGTATGTTTTTCTGTGTAAGAAAAGGCTTCCATCTTGCAACCCTACCCCATATTCCAGACTTATAGAGAATACAGGAGATTGTTGTCACGTAGTAATCAACCAGTACTTTTTGATGACTGTCTTCACTGTGTTCCATGGTATATCCAATGCTTTGGAAATGTTTTTGTACCCTTCTCCTGACTGATGCCTTTCAACAATGAGATCCCTTTGATGCTTTGTAAGCTCTCTGCAAACCATGGCTTTTGCTGTAGCAGGCAACTGAGTAAATGTCAGGAAAATCCTGCTAGGACAGCTGAACTTTATTTGGGGTTAATCAGAGTCTCTTTAATTAATGGCAGGTGTGTACCCATGAAGACTGGATGCTGTAATTAAATCAAAAGGTGCTTCAACAAAGTATTAGATTAAGGGTGTGCACACACAATAAAGTATTAGTTTAAGGGTGTGCATACTTATCCAGCCAGCTTATTGTACTTTTTTTATTTTTTTATATTTTTCCCCTAACAGATTTGTTTGTTTTTCAATTGAATTGTAAAGATTATATGTCACATTAAAGGGGGGAAAAGTTTTGAAATGATTTATTGTGGTCTCATTTTTATATCACAGAAACCTGGCATTTTAATAGGGGTGTGTAAACGTTTTATATCCACTGTAATTAGCCCTCGAACAGTTCCACACCTGTACCAGAGATAGAAAAAGCAAACAACACTGCAAAGAAGTAAACTCCTCAAATTTTATTCGGACATTTCAAACACTGTTGTTGAATTATTTCACCTGGAGTGTGAAAAACTGTGTAATGTTGCTGAACAGAGGCTATCCTTGTGAATTTTTGAAAGGAATTTTTAAAGAAGTTAAAGAAAAAAGGTTGAAGGGTTACTATCAGGCCTTTTTAGGACTCAAAGAAGGCTTGATAGCCACTGAGACCATTTCTGGCTAGGAATATAATAGAGATTGCTTAATAACTTTCAACAGTGACATGGGGGCTATAAGAAACATTATTAAAAACAATTAATTAGAATGTGTTTGATACTTGTGGTATGGATATGAAGAAGGGTTGGGTTGGCACCCATGTTTATTTTTAGAAGAGGCTGTGATATGAAAAATTACTTAGAAAAAGGTTTTCAATTCACAAAAATGATCGGATACCAGTATGGAATGGTAAAATGTGGGAGATGTTCCCAGTGTCCATGTATACTAGAAGGAGACAATATTATGTTGAAAGGATATGGCACATAAATATACACAAAGCGATGCAACTGTGACACTTGGAGACTTGATGTATTGCTTTGCAAATTGTAGCCAGGCCTGTATGTTTTTCTGTATAAGAAAATTGCATATGTCACGTTATATAAGAAATGTAATTCCTTCTACACTTTTTAAAACAGAGAGAGAGATAGAGTATATGAGCACATAATGGATGTAAAAAGACAAGACCCCAAAAATGCTTTATGGAACACATTCAAGCACATGCTAGACACAAATTTGTTTTTTTTCCAAATAGACCTACTTGATTTTGACTTGAGGGGAGGACCATGGAAGACCACGTTGTAATGTAGGAAATTTGCATGGCAAATTAGAACAAATGTCACTGGTCCTTTTTGTTTAAACAATACTGTCCCCCAGATTCACCAATCTTCCATGCAGGACTAGCTTAGTCCTGCACGGAAGCACCCATTTAGGAGCAGGATGGCAGCGTGCCATGAATATCAATGAAGGCGCGCTGCCCCAGCTCCTAGGCTTACATGGAGCATGTACAAGTGTAGGGGGCATGTCTGAGAGCAGAGCTCTCAGAATAAACACATCCCTGCAATGTAGAAAAGCAGAAAGTGGGAAGAAATGAGCAAGATCACTCATAGGTGTCCGCAGATCCCCACCAACAGTTCCCCATGTGTGAAACAGCAACAGTACAGAAAAAGTAAATGAAGAAACTGTTTTATTTTTTTTAAAAATCCGATTAAAGCTAACTGTAAGTGCGAAGGAGTGCCCATCGCTTAGCTACGGTTAAAGCAGCTTAAAAGGCTGAAGAGGATAATAAGGAATATACATGCAAATGAAGCAGCACAACAATAGTGTAGTGGGCATTGCATTTGTCTAACGAGCAGGCATTCCCGGTTCAAATCCCACTGCAGCACAGTCTACTTTACATGGCAAAGCACATTATAACCAATATTTTTGTTGCAAAACCCACTAAATAACACATATTTATGAACTAGAGTACTGCAGGAAATGCACATGTGAAATATCAGTGTCATAATGAATAAGGCACTAGTAAGCAGGTCTAAGCACAACTAAGCAGTAGTAAGCATATGTAAGCACTAGTAAGTGTGTTTGAGTGCGTTTGCATGGGGGTAAGCACTGCCTACACAGATTAAGCAATCTGGAAGGTTACTGAGTATAAGAAACTGTAACTGGAGGTTAGCAGTGCTTAGCTCCGAGCAAACACGCGCACACCCACTTACAACTGCTTTAAAATGCCTTAATCACTCTGTATCCAATGGCCGTGTTCTGCCCAGCAACAAAATAAACTGCAAGTCTAGAACCCAAGACCCTGTACACTACAGTCACAGTAGTTAACCACTAAGCCATCACAACAGTACATAAGTTTGAGGTTTCAACAAACAAATCCTCACCATAGGAAAATCAAACTAAACATGTGAAATGAATCTATGTACAGTGTGATGTTGTATAACCTACTACATAACATAAATATATGAACTGGAGTACTGCAGTAAGGCCAGATGTGAGACGTTATTGTAATAAAGTGTTGAATTCCCCAGGACCTCATACAGTGTACGTACACATGAATCTCAGATACTAGACACAAATATAACATGTAACAAATAATAAATCAATGTCAAAAGGAAAATATAGTGCTAATTAAATATTAAGCAATGCTAAGCATTGTACAGGTCAGCTTACATGGTGTAAGCAATGTGTAGGCCGGCTAACTCAATCTGCCCAGTGGTATGCCAACTATTAGGTAAGCAAGAATTAGATATTAAGCATTAGGTAAGCAGGTGTGCCCATAGCTTAGCCTTTTCAAAACTGTCCAATCATGGGAAAGTGTGGGAAACTGGGCATATTTAAACCCCACAGGCACCAATAATTCCCATAACTGGTTTCAGCTCCCTACTGTAAGTAGAATGGCTGGAGTTGGAGAAGGCACTCAATTTAGAGCACAGCGCTGGGGCACCCAGGAGTCCAGATTCATGGTATGGCTCCTGGTAAAACACCATGAGGGGAGACTACTGCAGGGCCAGTACCAGGGCTCACAGTATAAAGCGGAGGCCTGGGACAGTCTCACCCGTGACCTCACCAGTCCCACTGGTATCCCCCGGACTGGTGAGCAGGTCAGGCATCACCATGCTGACTTGAAGTGGCAGAGGGGTGATCTCTTGGACTAGTGGATCCAAGAATCCAGGCAGATGGCTGATGCCCCAGCACTGAGTAAGTACTCATTCTACCATGTAGATAATGCTTGCCTAGCTTGTGTATACTATGGATTGCTAATGGCTAAATATCACTGTATTTCTCCGACAGCTGCAGATGAGTGGGCTGCAAACCAGCAAGCCAATGCTGCTAGGCTACAAAGGCTGCAAAGGCTGCATCATGAGGCAGGTTAGTAATATTCTTGCATGTACCTTTCATAACAAATATATATATATAACAGTACTAGAAAGTATTGTACCAATATAAAAATGTATTGTGTATGGGATGTACTGAATAAACCAGACAATATGGCAGGAAGGCTGTCATATAGGTTGCGTGGAAAAAAGGTGTAATATTTAGTGATTAAAAGTATAACCATTGGAGTGTTTTTGTATATTCTGCTTTCATATGTTGTTGTAGTGTTGCATTCTATAAATAGTACTGTTGTATTAAGCAGTCTTACCCACACTGTTGAACACAGTTAAAATGTGAAGGAAGTTCAGTATAACAATGTTGGAAGTCCCAAGAGGTCAGTCATATAGAACAACTGAGGGAGACTTAGATAGAAACATTGGAATGCTTTACACCAATTCCCTTATAGCACAGTGTACTGTGATGTCAACTGTAATATTTTTACCACACACATCAGGGGTTTGAATCCCAGGAGTGATAGTATGTTGTATGCATAATCATAACCCACAACTGTACAGTGTTTGTGAGAATGTTCAGATAGAAAGCTGTATGCATAATTAGACCCAACAACTGTACAGACTTTGCTAGAATGTTCAGATAGTACGCTGTAAGCATTATCATAACCATCAACTCTACAGACTGTGGCAGAATGTTCAGGTAGTAAGCTGTATGCATAGTCATACCCCTCAACTGTTCTGATCTGTCCAGCATGTCCAGATAATGGGCCCAAATCTGCTGCCCAGTAACCTGTTCCCCTGACAAATAAGTATGATGATCCAAGAAATGTAGGCAGCATATACTGACATATAATGGATAGTCAGACCTGAACATAAAAAGAGAACGTATATGGAAACAAACCTGTCATTGTAGCATCTCACCTAAAGTGTATGACAGCTATTCCAAAATATGTTACAGTAAAACCTGCATCCTGTCAAGCCTTGACCAGAGTGTGTGCAATAATGGACTGTTAGGTATGTGTATAACATCAACATGGAATCTGGGTGTATGTGTAGTATTTGTTAGGTAGTGTTAACAATGATTTTCCCAACAGCTATAATAGGTAAGAGGTGTAGACTGTAGGTACAACACAGTTCACTCATATACTTGTCTACAAGCATGGCATCTGAGAGTATGTGTAGAATTTGTCAGGTAGTGTTAACAATGATTTTCCCAACAGCTATAACAGGTAAGAGGTGTAGACTGTAGTTACAGCACAGTTCACTCATATACTTGTCTACAAGCATGGCATCTAGGAGTATGTGTAGAATTTGTCAGGTAGTGTTAATGATTTTCTCAACAGCTATAAAAGGTAAGAGGTGTAGACTATATGTAAGACACAGTCCACGTATATACTAATCTACAAACATACCATTGTACAAAGTAAGGCCATTAGGTAGTGTAATAATACATGTAAGGGACAGATCACTGCATTGACTAAGAAAGTTGTGAAAACTACAGGGATATATTATTTGTTAATTGACCTCTCTCTCTCACCCACACCATATGTGCAACAATAACCCAATTACACACCTCAAAGGGTACATGTACATCCATATTTTGTTGGGACATATATCCTATTGGTTTACAAATATTCACATTTGGTTCTATGCATGTGCCATGTTAAAATACCCCTATACTGGTGGCCTGTTGCCATCAATGAAACCTGCATGCTGTTGTAATGGCCACTGTTGTCCCATATATGCATGTGTTCTGCTTGCTCTTCAACTGTTGTAAATCTGGTGTCTTGGGTTAATGGGAATACCTGTGCATGCTGTTATAACTAAACCTGAATACTGTTGACTATTACTAATCCATATCATTCTTAAAACTGCAACACCATAGCTCGTATGGGAAGGCCGGTCCCAGCAGACTCACTATCCCACCTCAGCTGGCCATGGCACCGGGCACCAGCACGTCTGAGGCCCAGCCTGGGACCTCCTCCTCTGTTGGCCCTGCACCACCTTCAGGTGGAACTGCCGCAGGGGATGGGGCTCAGCCCCTCCTGGGAGTGGGGGCAGAGAGGTACCTGTCACCCGCCATCAGGTCAAGGGCCATGGTGCATAGGGAGCTCAACAGGGAGTTTTGAGACTGGCTATGCCAGCTTGAGGGCTGTGTCATGCAATTAGTGGGTGAGCCTGCCCCTCCTACCCAGCCCCCAGCACAGCCACCCTTGGGGCCGTGAAGGTGCAGTGGTGACTGCCCATGGGTGGGGACCTCAGTCCCACTGTTTCCGTTTGGGGGCTCATGGGTTTGCGACTTCCAAGCACCCCTTCCCATCCAAGGTGTTTACCCCCTACATGTGTATACTGCCCCTGTATGCATCTTGTTTGTCTTGTCTGTTAACCTACCCAGCTTACCTCCCCAAATATACCTACTACCCCTCCCCAACATCCCACTCTCACCTGAAAAAAAGGGCAATCTGTTCCCATAAAAACATTTTGCCCCATACATAGCTTTCCATTTCACACACATGTCCACTGGACACATGTAATCTGGTCTAATTGACATCGCAATGAATTATTGTTGTCCTCACCCCCTCCCAGGGGTTTGAGTGTCCAAATCTACCTCCAAATCCAGTGTATATGCACAGCTGTTGCTGTAGAAGAAATGGGCAGCTATGGACCTTTCCTACACCCTTCCCGCACATCCCTGGATATTTTTCTTATTGTCTTTCCCTCTTTGTGTCCCTTTTTTACCACTTTCCTATCAACCCATTTTTCCTTTTTTTTAAAGAAATTAGCACGGGGTAAGCAGGAGTAAGCACTTTTAAGCAGCAGTGAGCGGGTGTAAGCTTGCTTGTGTGGGGGTAATCTATGCCTACACAGGTTAAGCAATATAGAAGCTAACTGAGTATAAGAAACTGTAACTGGAAGTTAGCAGTGCTTACCTTTGCACAAACCGACTTACAACTGCTTTAAAGGGCCTTAATCATACTGTATCCAATGGCCCATGTTCTGCCCAGCAACAAAATAAACAGCCTCTGCAAGGCTTAGACCCAGGACCCTGCACACCATAGACAAAGCGATTTACCAGTAAGCCGTGACAGATATACATAAATATGATGTTTTCAGAAACATAACATCCAGCCCAGTCATGCTATAGTACAGAGAATGTAACCAACATCTAGATGCATGTGTGTATGTGTGTGTGTGTGTAAATATATTAATATCTAAACAGTTACAACATATCTATATTTAGAAATATATACATATATAAAAAAAAAAAAATATATATATATATATATATATATATATATATATATATAAACATATATTCATGCAAATGCCTGCATCGACACATATATATGTCTACACCTATATGTTGACGTATGCACAGCAGGGTACATATATGTACACAGGCATATAGCTATGTAGGTATATACAGACATAGTCATACATATGCAAGCTGATCATATATCTATATAGGTATATGTGGCCATACATCTGTAGATAGCAATGGTAGATTAACAAAAAACAATATGACCACATGCACCGTTAATGGGTTTGAGAAGCCCCAAACAATATACGTCTTGTACGAGTAGGCATACCTCCCCAGCCAAACACATCCACCCTGCAATACACTACCAAGTGTTGCAGATTCCATAACCAGGACCTGACATGACATGGGCACAAGATGTAAACAGTACTACATCCCACCTGTATGATGTCAGGCTGGTATTGGTAACATATCATGCAGTACAGTCTGGCTCCCATAGGAAATGTAAAATGTGAAAGCTATCAACATCTCCAGCATACATATACACAGACACATATATGCAGATACAGATATACACATATATATATATTTACATATATATAGATATACATGTGACTATACATTCACACACAGAGATATGTACAGTAAGATACATATGCAGGAGGTGCACAAGATATGGAACAGCCACTATGCCTAAAATTCACACCTGAACAACTAGACACTGTATGGGCCACCCATACAAATGACAATCATTGCCTGCAACATATGCCCACAGAGAGGTCATATGAAAAAACACCACACACAGGTTTTCAGGAAGGGAAAACCTTTATTTGTGTTCTATTACAATTCTAAATACTATTGCTACTGTAACTGGGATTGTCTTCACAGACATGGTGTGTGTGTGTGTGTGTGTGTGTGTGTGTGTGTGTGGGGGGGGGGGGGTCACATCTGCTTTCCACATGTGTGACATTGGCTACTGACAGACATCCTAAGGACATCATAGTAAAGTACTGCTGTTAGCACATACTGCTTCTGTCGACTGCAGCAGAGATATTGGCCAATATGTGTGGACATTCTGACACACTCTGTACAGTCCAGAGGTATACACAGAACCCCTTAGTGCAAAACATGTGTACCATGCCTGACAACATGGATATTAACAGCCATGTAGATGGGTATAACACACAACAACTGGTATACATATGCCACCATAGGTTATGCATTCACACACACCTGTCTGGCCTGACGTACTACCCGCTGGTACAGGGGTGCCATGGCCACATACCACCCACTAGATATTGACATACATCTGTACAGCATCCCACTGCTCTGTCTGACATACATGACTGTTAAGGGAGGCCCAGCAGCAGTACATCTGGCAAGTATCTGCACATGACATCTCACTGGGTAAGTACACTAAGCTGCTAGGCATGTAACAATGCACTGTACAGGCTACAGGCAGACTGGCTCAACACTGGCTTACATCTCCTATGGGGGAATGCACATGTACCTGCATATATAGCAGGCTGTACAGGCATGTCACAGCACAGGGTAAGATACACCTGTGTGAAAGTACATAACCACAACCAATGAGAACAGAGCCACAGCCGCATATGGCAAGCTAGCATAATATTACAGTATATGAACTATCTGTTCAACACCATCCTCATATGTGCCACTGACACACTAAGCCTACATATACTGGGCCACTACACAGTTTGGTCTGATCTCTGACTGTGGTATGGGACATGTGTGTGTATGGCCCTACAAAACATGTAAGCCAATATGGTAACATACAGTGGAGCAGCATGTAACATCAGATAGGATGGGACCTAGGATGATGACAACTACCACAGTCTGTACACAGGCCAAGGTACATATTAAAAATAGACACACTGTCGACATTCACCATAAATATGCAGACCTCAGTACTGTACAAACAACCACAGTACATCCAGGTTATGTCATCAAATGTAACCCCTACTGTACATAACATGTGTAGTAGTCTGATATCTCACTGGCTTGTTATCAGATATGATGACACTAACTATGGTGTACAGCACATATGCACCTTTTCAAGCACGACATATGTGCAAAGGTTGAAAGAGTTGGGGCTGGAAGCGCATACACAGGGCCAATATTGACATGTTGCTGTGATAACCTCATACATTTACGGTTGTAACAGGGTTTGTTGCAACATATGTCCTATGAGGGATATGAAATCAGTAACTGTCATGGCTTTCACCATCTACAGACTGCAGTCCTCACACTACCTTCTGCAGTCCACAGATAGATGCTCCGTGGGTAACACATGAAACCAAAGGCACAACACACTGCCCAGTCTGCAGATGACACTGCAGATGGGGATTCCTCATAAACATAGAACTGACATGGCAGGTATTGAGACATGTAGGACAGCCATATCCACACACACACACTGTTAAACCAAAATTGCTCCAAATGCAGTATAGCAGCACTTACAGTCTGTAGTCAGGTCAGGCACATCCTCTTCCTGTGTGTTGCCCTTTTTCCACAGTGTATGTTGCTAGAGGTAAATTCCCAATCCATCTGAGATGCTGTTTGCCAAACAACAGATCTAGTTCCTGCTCGCAGTGAATGAAAAGGGCCAACACCAACATGATGTTTCTAGATATTGGAGTGTGTTTCCATGCAATTGGCTATGGGAATGTTACCACAGTTGTTCCACATGCAATCAGCTAGGGGAGGGCTGCAATTCATGCAGAGACCATCAGCTAATCATGAGCATCACTTAAAATACACATGCTGCTGCCTAAGCAAAGCAGGTGTAGGTCTCCACATCCACCAGAGTGGGAATGGGAGTGGGAGTGGCAGACAGAGGCAAAGACAAGTCAGGGAGGGGTGGGAGAGTAAAACCTAAGCATGTTTATGTCACACGCCTACCAGCACAGGGTATCAAACCCCTGACGACTATGTAGTGCTATCACAGTTCTATGCAGTTATTGGATGCACCACATGAGTTACCTGTTGTGGAGCCCTCAGAAGATATATGTGATGGTGAGGGACATCTGCAACAGGGATATGGTAGCTATAAGGTAGGCGATGTACACATGCCTGTCCGCATGAACAGGTGCCACCGTCAACACATCCACACTCTCACAGGGATGCACACACATTGACACACTTGGCAGGGCCAGGATTAAAACTCATCAGTAGTGCGCTTGCCACAACACATCACTGTGCAGGTATCACATGCACCACACGGGTCATATGGAGGTTGTATGGGCAAAGGGTATGGGGAGGTGTCTGACATCAGACAGCATGCTTCAGTATGCCAGTGGGGGTTGTAGTGAGTGTGGATGTGAACATACACACCGTACAACATGCGCACACACACACACACACACACACACACACACACACACACACACACACACACACACACACACACACACACACACACAGGGTCCCAGTACTGACATGCATGGGTGCATGTCTGCATAGGTGTGTGGTGGTCGACTGTGCCAGACAGCTATACAAGGCTAGGCAATGGGTATACCTTGGTATCAGGCCACATGACAATGGTCTGCATTGTGGCTCAGGACTGTGGTTTCTGCATTTGCCCACACGGGTGGGTATTGTATCCCCCATCCAGTCACCTGGGTGACTATTGTGTGTAGCCAATGCTGTGCATCGCTTGCCATGTATGTGTTCCTTAGTCCATGGCATGGTCGGTGTCTGGGATGTGCACACCTCCCACATGCATGTACATTGACATGTGAAACTGTACCTGGGGTGTCTGGCCCATGTTGTGAACACATATTATCATCAGATGTGTCAGTCTTGCCCACCTGTGGAGGGAACTGGTAATGGGCAGCAGGTTTATCCTGCACCTACATTGATAGCATGCTAATGGCATTCCCTGGTGTCAGTGGCATCTGTCCATTCAGGGCATATTGTCAGGCATGGTATGTCCTTTGTGGGTCACATGTGATGGCACCACAAGTGTTGCAGGTGTCCATTGGGGAACATGGGGAGGGTGCACTGTCTGCATGTACATGCATATTGGACAGATGAACAGGAGTTACTATCAGTGGCCAATATGCAGTGTATTACCCACATATTGGCTGTTGCCTAGGCATGTGTGTGTATGAGACATGGGTTGAGAGTGTGCTCTGGGTAATACTGGGGTTGCTAACTGTGATTGCCTGGCCTTGATGTCACATGTATGGGTATGGCTTTGCACCCCAGCCTCCCAGCTATGTCACATCTGTTATTCCTGTATGGAGGACGTTGTGATATATAGTAGGGCCACCATATATGAATTATGCAAATGCCGATCCACATTGGCCACAGGTGTCACACAGTCAAAATCACCTCCACACAGGATACGAGTTACAAAGACACACACACACATGCACACACGCACACACACACACACACACACACACACACACACACACACACACACACACACACACACACACACACACACCTGTCATGTCTGGGAGTAGAACCCCTGCCTAACTATTTTATTACACTACAGCACTATGCAGTTATAGTACACACCACAGCAATTACTGGAGTACTCCTTCCCCAAAGGTGTATATCACATTGGATGACATCAGCAGTATGGCCAAAGTAGGACATTCTAATTGTAGTGAGTGTGACTAGCCTAAAATGCATTGCTCCCTACACAGACAGTGACACACACACAAAACATCCACAACCAACATGTGTGGGTATAGAACCCTTAACAGAGGTCTATATCACACTACAGCATGGAGCAGTTACAGGATGCACAATGGGGATTACAGAAGAACTCCTTCCCCAAAGGTGTATTTCACAGTGAATGACATCAGCAGGATTGCCAAAGTTGGACATTTGAGATGTAGTGAGTGTGACTAGCATATAATATATTGCTCCATACACAGACATTGAAACACACGCAAAACATCCAAAACTGCCATGGGTGGGGATTGAACCCTACCACAGTTCTAAATCACACTACAGCAGTGCGCAGTTATGCCATGCACTATGATGATTACTGGGCTACAACCTTCCCAGAGGTATATTTCTAGGTGGGTAACATCAGCAGTCTTGCCAAAGTTGAGCATATGAATTGTAGGGAGTGTGAGTACCCTAAAAACATTGCTCTCTACACAAACAGAGTCAGACAGACAGACAGACACACACACACACACACACACACACACACACACACACACACACACACACACACACACACACACACACACACACTTCCCATGTCTGGGATTAGAACACCTACCTAATTACTTTATCACACTACAGTGGTATGCAGTTACAGGATGCGCTATGGAGGTTACTAGGCTACAACCTTCCCAGAGGTGTATTACTAGGTGGATGACATCAGCAGCCTTGCCAAAGTTGAGTATATGAATTGTAGGGAGTGTCAGTATCCTAAAAAGCATTGCTCTTTACACAGACAGAGTCAGACAGACATACACCCATACACACCCTTCCCATGTCTGGGATTAGAACACCTACCTAACTACTTTATCACACTACAGTAGTATGCAGTTACAGGATGTGCTATGGAGATTACTGGGCTACAACCTTCCCAATGGTGTATTTCTAGGTGGATGACATCAGCAGCCTTGCCAAAGTTGAGCATTTGAATTGTTGGTAGTGTGACTACCCTAAAAAGCATTGGTCTCTACACAGTCAGAGACAGACACACACACAGTTGCCAAGTCTGGGATTAGAACTCCTACCTAACTAGTTTATCACACTACAGCAGTACACAGTTATGGGACGTGCCATGGAGATTACTGGTCTACAACTCTCCCAAAGGTGTATTTCACATTGGACGACCTCAGCAGGCCTGTCCTAGTAGAGCTATGGGGAGGGCAGTGTGTGTGTGCATAGGCCATAACCCATTCATCTACGGGTTGCCACACCACATGCAGGCACACACAGGGTCATATTTCACAGGTACATGTTTACAGCTGCTAGATGACTACTTCCTTGTACAGTCATGTTGCACAGCTGTCACATGCACCACATAGTCTGTCATGCTGACAGATAATGGTGGCTAGTATCTGCAGTGAGTGACATCTGCACCTCATGTGTTTGGGGCCCTTTGGCTGTGTGCTGGGTGGGACAGGCCTGGGTGGCTCCTTGTCACAGTCACCCTCTTCCACACATCTATGTCCATCTTCCTTTGGCTTATTATAGTGTGTTTTCCTTATATATATATATATATATATATATATATATATATATATATATATATATATCTGTATTCCTATCAACTGTGTGTGCAAGGCATGAGTGGTGCATACTGACGAGTGTCTGCACTAACAACTGCCACTGCCATATATGTCTGGTCCACTGGTGTTTGCAGACATGGCCTTCATGTGTTTAAGTGTGTGAGCATGCCCACTATAACCTTTCAGTATGTTGTTGACTGACATTGCCTTCATTTCTCTAAGTGTGTGAGCATGCCCAGTATGGCCATCTGTATTACATGTGTGGATCGAGTCCAGGTAGTTTGTATTGCAGTGCTGACCTTTGTGTTGTACACTAGCAGGTAGCATGCTGTTTCTGCAGGGTATCCATTGATCATTTCGCATTGACTGTTACTACATTTCTGCATAGCAGGGGGGCACACCTGACTGTTTCTACATTTCTACACAGGATTGGGGGGGCACAACTGACTGTTACTATATTTCTAAGTAGGATGGGAGGGCACACCTATTTCTACATTTCTACACAAGATTGGGGGGGCACACCTGACTGTTACTATATTTCTACGTAGGATGGAGGGGCACACCTGACTATTTCTACATTTCTACACAGGATGGGGGGCACACCTGACTGTGACTACATTTCTGCGTCAGATGGAGGGGCACACCTGACACTTGTACACATTTGCTAGGACTGTACTGGTATGTCGGGTACTCCATTTCAGTCTGTAGTCTTTCCTATCATGCTGGGCAGATGCATACCAGTGTGTACTACAGCTCTTAGCTTTTAATTACCTACATATTAGTTTCTGATTTCCTACCCTTCAAAACTGACATCCCACTGCCTGACCTGCTGTAGTCTGTCTGTGTAGGCTTGGGGGGGAGGTTACCCATAGGCCTCATTCAGAGGCCATAGCACAGCCTTTGTTTGTGTTTGTCTACACCTGTCCTGCTGGCTGTGACTGTTGTTGGGTATGTGACCCCCCCCCTGACTGGCGTGTGTGAGTCACTTACCTTGTGGGTGTCCCAGTATTGAGGGTGGTGCTGCAGGGCTGCCTATGTCGGGTGCACATAGTACACTCCCTACACATGGTTAGGCACAGGTAGTGTAATGTTTGGCATCCCTTTTACTGTAAGTGAGAATCGGAGAGAGGTGTTATTCCCTGGGTCCCTCCTGTGTCAGTGTATGTGCTATGTGTTGCCTCTTTGCCAAATTCAGGGCATACTGGGCATGCCTCCTTCTGCCTACTTGGACAGGCTCAGGTTGTTATTCCTCCGAGTCACTCTATGCCTGTGCAGGCCTTGGCAATGGTGGGGGGCTGTGTGGCCATGTTGTTTCCACAAGATCATATTGTGTAGCATGGCACATACAAGGACAATTTGGGTACATGTAGCTGGTGAGTACTGCAAGGTTCCACCAGATGTGTCCAGGCACCGGAACCGTGACTTGAGCATCCCAAACACATGCTCTAATTCTGGTCTGCGCGTGTGCCTCATTATGGAGTTCTTGTTCGGGTGTGTATGCATTTCTGATGGGTGTCATCAGCCACGGCTCCAGTGAATATCCAGCATCCCCCAGTAGGTGACCGTGAGGGATGTCCTCATTGGCAAATCTCTGGTACAGCTGTGTCAGATGCCACATGTGGGAATCATGATAGCTTCCAGGGCAGTCAGCACACACATTCATTATTATGCCCTGGGCATCGCACACAACCTGGCAGTTGATGGAGGGAAAGCCCTTGTGGTTGATGTAGACCCTATCCTGCTTACCAGGTGGTGCTTTGATGCATATGTGCATGCAGTCTATGGCACCAACTACCTCAGGGTATTCTGCTATTTGGTGGAACAGTTGCATATTGCTGGTCAATTCCTCATGGGTGTTGAGGAAATATATGTGCTCACTGACATGTGCTGACATGGCATCCAGGAACTGGTGGAGTACACTGGATGCTGATGCCTGTGAAATCCCGATCATATCCCCAGTTGGCCTTTGGAAGGTACCTGTAGCTAGTATTCATAGGCCTACACATACCTTGGTTTCCACTGGGATGGGTTCCCCTCTGTTAGTTCTGTGTGTGAGGTGTGGCCGGCACAGCTTAACAACTTGCAGTAGGAGGTCCCTGTCCACCCTGTAGGGCTCCACTATCTCCAGCTCATGTAGCCTTTTGTAGGTTACCCTGGGTCTGTACACTCTTCTCCGTCTCCTCATTGTGGGTTTGTCAACAGCATTCACATCCTCACCACCTTAAGCCTCTTACACAAGTTGTATGATACCTGTTGCAGCCCCTATCATTTCCTGCTGTGAGTGTTAAAAGTTCCCCGCTTGTTTACACCGGTGGTGTAGAGTATGGGAAAAACCAGAGGGGAAGTGTTTGCTTAGTTTATAGTGGTGTTCTGGGCTGGGCTGGTCTCCTGCCTGTGTAATTGGCTGATTCTGATACATTTCATCTGCCAGCTAAGCTAGTTCTCCTTGATTACCTCCCTACTGCTGTTTTCCCTTCCCATTGCTTTCCTGTTTAAGCCGATGTGCGCACCACACAGAGTGCTCAAATGTGCACACTGCTGCTATTTCCTGGTTTAACCACTTTTATCTTCCTGTAAAACCCAATGCACAACACAACACCCACTTAGGCTTTGTACAGAGTGCTAAGCAGGTTTAGACACCCCCCCTAGCTTAGCTGTGCTAAGCTAGGAGCAATCCCGAGCCACAGGGCCCCAATCTGCTTACAGTATGCCTAACACACACCCCTATGATGTCACCTAACTCCTTGGCTTGCACCAAGCTATTCCTGCTCTTACACTGTTGGGACCTGACTCACATGCTGGGGAAAAATGGGATTCACTATCATTCTCCTCATTTGCATAGGATTGCCTGCTGATGCATAGTTACATGTCTCACACTGAACCTCACCTCTTAGCAACCACTACTCACTGGCCATGTTGTCTTATGTGTGCCATTGGCTTGCATGGCAGAATACTGATTTTAGTTAGAATGCTTAATTTAGGTTTATTTTGTTATTTTCCCCCGATCCCGTTTGCGCGCCACTGCCCTACACTTAAACAGCCGAGATCGGCTAAAAAAAATAAAAGTTGATTTTTTTATTTTTTGTTTTGTTTGCAATGCCAATGGCCTTATACTTGGCCATTGGCATGCATCCTCACTGATATGTAGTCTTTATTTGGAGCTGTCACAGCTCCGTTTTGGATTTTGCAGAAATGTACTCGGTTACTAACCGAGTACATTTCTGCAGATTGTACTAGTCCTGCACGGAT
Source organism: Protopterus annectens (assembly GCF_019279795.1). Taxonomy (NCBI): domain Eukaryota; kingdom Metazoa; phylum Chordata; order Ceratodontiformes; family Protopteridae; genus Protopterus; species Protopterus annectens. The sequence goes on from NC_056731.1 coordinate 1,965,696,029, forward strand.
GGTCGCAAGCTTCCTGGATCACAAAATCACCTCATTTGCATGTCTTTCTCCTGCAAATGGGGTGATTTGCATACAAGGGCTTAGTCCATGCAGGATTAGTGCAGGAGCTCTCGTGCACGCCCCTGCAGTCTGTTCCTGCATCACACAGCAGACATATTGCCTGCTAGAGCTCCTGCACTGATCCTGCAAGCCGTGCAGGGCATAGTGAATCTGGGGGTTTATCTCTCTCTCTTGGCTGAAAATGAGGACATTGTAGAGTTAATAAAATGTACATATAAATATGTTATATTTACAATTTGCCTGATGTATGTATTTTTCAGACATGTTGGTACTAAGTATTTTTAAGATGTTTGTAAGAGTTTCTACATCCTTTATATTTCAACATGGTTTCTAAATTTTAATGTATTTAGTTGCTAGGGAACTGTAATTAAATGAATTAAAGGGGTGGGTATTTGATTGGTTTTGGTATATAGCTTGGACATTCTTTTTTAACTGCTACTCTGAGGAAGTCCTGTTTTACACTCTGGGATGAAAGTGCTTAGTGTCTGAAGTGTCTGAATAAAATTCATGAATTTTACTTCTTTGCAGTGTGGTTTGCTGTTTCTATCACTGGTACTGGGTGTGGAACTGTTCAAGGGTTGGTTATATATTATTTTTACTACTTGGTCTGGTTTCTGCTGCACTTTTCTTAGTTTGGAGTGTCTTTGTTTCTTCTTATTTAAGTGAATGGTTGGAATTGTTAAGCACATTTCTGATAAAGTCCTGGATGCAGTGGAGATGAAAGTGCTCAGTTGGCTTGATGCATGCTTGCATAGTATTTGGTTTTATTAGTTATTTTGCATTAAAGTTTTGCTCTGTCATTCCTACGAGATATGAATTTATCATTTGTTTTGATTTGCAAACTATTATGACTATTTATTTATGTATTTATTTGAATTTGTTGACCAGGGTAGAGCACTAATGACAACAGATCAGTTTCCATCTCAGACTGGAAGACACATAAAAATAATCATCCAAACACAACCCCTAAGATACATAGTCCACATAAACAGTGTGCCACTCAGCCTAAGCCCCAAAGGCAAAACATTTTACCCAATATCCTAGTCTAAGGTGACTCAATAGTAAGGCACACTAACGTCCTGCTCACTAGGTTGAATAAAGAGAAAGTTACAATCAGGTGCCTGTCGGGTGCCAGGATTCACCACATAATGCACGCACGTGGGTCTCTCCACAACAGTACAAATATGACTCTGTCATTGTCCATGTTGGTGTGAATGACCTAAGACGTACCTCCCTGGACTACATGAAAAGAGACATGGAGGAGCTCTCGGATCTTGTAGCCCAGGCAGGTATGACCCTAGCCCTGAGTAGCATCCTACTGTTGCCCAGAATGATACCACAGAACAAGCAGAAAATGATTGACTTCAACAATTGGCTAAGTTTCTGATGTCATTCAAAGGGGATTCAGTATCTGTCTGCCTGGGATGACATGATCGACAGACTTCGATGCTTTGCCAGAGATGGCCTGCATCTGTCACCCCTGAGATTCAGGATACTGGCCAAGGCTCTTGCCACCTCTATAGTGCCTTTTTTTAGGCACTGCCTTGAAGACAAATTTACCACTATAACAACTGCAAGCAAACGCAACCTGAGGGTTATGCTACTCAGTGCTAGAAGCCTTAATCTCAAAATGCACTCATTCGAGTCACTCCTTAAACTGGAAAATATTGACCTCTGTGCAGTAACAGAGACCTGGTTCAAGGCTCCAGAGAGCACCTCAGTGCTGCCAGGCTACAATGCATATAACACCTTTCGGCCCCTAAATCTGGACCGAAGCCCTAAAGGAGGTGCGGACCAAAGCTCCACAGGTGGTGGTGTATCCATCTTCATAAAGGATACTCACACCTCCAGACTAGTTGCCCAACATAATGCATCAGAAATACTTCAGGTACAACTAACACTGGATAAAACTCAATACAGGTTGTAGCCTGCTATTGATCCCACACAATGCCACTAGACTCCCACTCTACATTCATGAACACTCTGGAAAACATTAAGGTTCAATCTAATACACTTTTACTGGGAGACTTTAGCTACCCCTCCATTAGCTGGGAAAATTACTCCTGTTCCAACTCATTTGCCCAACAATTTCTGGAATTCATTAATTCATCAACATTTTTTTTCAAATACATTTGAATGAATTCCATAGTATTTATACATAACATCTTAAATAACTATATACACTATTTACATTAACCTGACACTGTAACAGATCTTAATGTATACAGTTACTTTATAAATATGTCCAATCCATTGTCAGAGTGTCTGATCAATTATTGTACAGTGTTGATTAATGATAAGACTTTTCCCCAAGGGTTGTAGATAAATGGTTTTGGATAAATTCTTAGTTCTTTAATTTTAATTTCCAATAATGCTCTGGACTGCAGTAGGCTGTAGAAGTCTTCCAAAGTTGGTATTGTGTTTGTATTCCATCTTGTTGTTATACACTTCCTTGAAATTGCATGTATAGTCCATACTAGATACATGTTTGACCTATTCAAATGAGGACCTTTGTTCACATTTACTAATACAAGAGGTGTAGTTAAATAAAATGATTAATTAAATAAAGTTTGTAGAAAGTTATTAATACAATTCCAAAATGGCTTAATTTTAACACAATCAAAGAAAATGTGGTTCCAGTCTGCATTGTGTACTTGCTCACATCTCCAGCATATTCCTTTTTATGGAAGAACTAATTTTACTGATTCTGTGCAAGCATTTCCAATTAAAAACTTTCCAGTATTGTGTAAAAGATGTATATTTTATCAATAATAAGATATTTGTTTTAATATCTTCAGTTAGCTGCATTGAGTGTCCTTTTGCTATATATTTCCAGTATGAGGTTTTGGGTGTTGTTTTATAGTTTATCAACATTTTGTAAAATTTTGAAATACTGTTTCCCATGTCAAAGTCATTATATGATTTCATTTATGTATTTCTTTAAATGAAGAATTCCTAATTATTCTACTTCAATCTTGTGAATATGACAGAATACTCTGTAAAGCTAACCAGTCCTGTTGTGGAATTTTGTATGTTGTTTTTATTACTTGACTATCTAAAACTTTTAGTTTTTTGATACATTGGAGCCAACAAACAAATCCTTTCTGTTGCCAGGAATTAATAATTTCTCTATATATTTTATGTGGAAAGTTCTTTGTGACTATAAATGGTGTTAAAAGATCAAACCAAATTTTTAAATCTATATTTACATTAATAATTTTCCTAAATGAGTCAATGTAATAGTCATACGAGTTTTATTGGGGTTAGTTATGTTATATATTGCATACTAATACATAATATGCGCCATGGCAAATTGTTTTTATCTGTCATTTGAATTTTTTTTGTAAATCAAATTCATTTATTGATATTACAGTTAGTAATTCTTTCCAATTTGCAGAATAATTTGGACTTATCCAATCTGAGATTGTTTTAGATATTGATGCTTTTATATATGTTTCTATATCAGGAAAGTTTAATCTTGCCTGTTTCCATGGTCTGATATGATGTATTAAAGCTATTCTGTTTATTTTGGGAAACCATAAAAATTTTATTAGGCATGAGTTTATTTTTTTTTTGAGTATATTCCTTTGTGGTAACAGTTGTATTGCCAAGTCTATATATAGGATCTTGGGCAGTAAAACCATTTTTATTAACTGTAGTCTATCTTCAAATGTTAATATTATTTTGTTCTATTTTTCCACAGAGATTTTAATTGTATTGATGATATTATTGTAGTTTTTTGAGACTAATTCATTATTATCCTTGCATAACTCAATTCCTAGATATTTTAAGGTAGATTCTTGTTTCCCTATGATGTGATCCCCTTAGTCTCCAGTTCGTTTTTTTTTACGTAAAATAAAAAAAAAAATGATTTTGATTTATTGAAATGGAGTCTTGAAGTTATGTGAAATTTGTCAATTAATATATATATATATATATATATATATATATATATATATATATATATATATGTATAATTATTCTAATGTCTCTTTGGTATTAGATAATGTTAGTAATATGTCATCGGCAAATAGCATTACTTTAGAATTGCATTGTTCATAATCATCTACTCCTTTGATTTTTATATTGTTACAAATTGAATCTGCCCATATTTCAATAGTCAGAGCAAATAGAATCGGTGACATGGGACATCCTTGTTTTGTGCCTTTTGTTATATGTATAGATTCAGAGGTAAAAGGACCTAACTTGACATATGCTAAATTATTTGTATATATTCTTTAGGAGATGAACAAAGGATGTAGGAAATTCAAATGGCATTAGGATTTTGACTACATAGTCCCAATTTAGGGAATCAAAGGCTTGCTCTATATCTAAGCCATTTATGAGTGTTTCTTTATTTTCTTTATTAACATAATCTATAAGAGGTTGGCTAGACAGAGGGACAGAGCTGGGAAAGATGTGCAGCAGGTAAGGGTGATAAAGGATAGTAAGGGAAACCTACTCACAAGTGAGGAGAGTGTATTGAGGAGATGGAAAGAGTACTTTGAAGGGCTGATAAATGAAAAGAATGAGAGAGAGAGACAAGGTTGGATGATGTGCGGATAGTGAATCATGAAGTGCAGTGGATTAGCAAGGAGGAAGTAAGGATAGCTATGAAGAGAATGAAGAACAGAAAGGCTGTTGGTCCAGATGACATACCTGTGGAAGCATGGAGGTGTTTAGGTGAAATGACAGTGGAGTTTTTAACTAGATTGTTTAATTAAATCTTGGAAAGTGTGAGGATGCCTGAGGAATGGAGAAAAAGTATTTTGGTACCAATTTTTAAGAATAAGGGTGATGTGCAGAGCTGTAGTAACTACAGAGGGATTAAATTGATCAGTCACAGCATGAAGTTATGGTAAAGAGTAGTGGAAGTTAGGTTAAGAAGGGAAGTGATGATTAGTGATCAGCAGTATGGTTTCATGCCAGGAAAGAGCACTACAGATGCGATGTTTGCTTTGAGAGTGTTGATGGAGAAGTACAGAAAATGTCAGAAGGAGTTGCATTGTGTCTTTGTGGATTTAGCGAAAGCATATGACAGGGTGCCTAGAGAGGAGTTGTGGTATTGTATGAGGAAGTCTGGAGTGTCACAGAAGTATGTAAGAGTGGTACAGGATATGTACGAGGGTAGAGTGACAGCGGTGAGGTCTGAGGTGGGAGTGACAGTTTTGTTTAAGGTGGAGGTGGGATTACATCAAGGTTCAGCTCTGAGCCATTTTGTATTTGTAATGGTGATGGACAGGTTGACAGACGAGATCAGACAGGAGTCCCCGTGGACTATGATGTTTGCAGATGACATTGTGATCTGTAGTGAGAGTAGGGAACAGGTGGAGGAGACCCTGGAGAGGTGGAGATATGCTCTAGAGAGAAGAGGAATGAATGTCAGCAGGACTAAGACAGAATATATGTGTGTGAATGAGAGGGAGGATAGAAGAATGGTGAGGATGCAGGGAGTAGAGGTGGTGAAGGTGGATGAGTTTAAATACTTGGGATCAACAGTTCAGAGTAATGGTGAGTGTGGAAGAGAGGTGAAGAAGAGAGTACAGGCGGGATGGAGTGGATGGAGAAGAGTGTCAGGAGGGATTTGTGACAGACGAGTACCAGTAAGAGTGAACGGGAAGGTCTACAAGAGGGTAGTGAGACCAGCTATGTTATATGGGTTGGAGACAGTGGCAGCAGGAGTCAGAGGTTGACGTGGCAGAGTTGAAGATGTTAAGATTTGCACTGGGTGTGACGAGGATGGACAGGATTAGGAATAAGTATATTTGTGGGTTAGCCCAGGTTGGAAGGTTTGGAGACAAAGCCAGGGATGCAAGATTACGTTGTTTTGGACATGTGCTAAGGAGGGATGCAGAGTATATTGGGAAAAAAGATGCTAAGGAAGAAGCTTCCAGGTAACAGGAAAAGAGGAAGGCCTAAGATAAGGTTTATGGATGTGGTGAGAGAGGACATGCAGGTGGTTGGTGTGACACAGCAAGATGCAGAGGACAGGAAGAAATGGAAACAGCTGATCTGCTGTGGCGACCTCTGACGGGAGCAACCAAAAGAAGAAGATTTGTTCTGAAATAAGTTTCTTGAAGGAAGACAATTTGTGCTTTGTTCAAATATTTCAGTAGATTTGATCTCTTGCTAGGATTGTTTAAGCCATTGGTATTTAAGGATATTAAATTTAAATCCATCTTAGGTTATTTAGACTATGTATTTTTTGCTTTATTGTGACTATTAAACATTTCCTCTGATAAATATAAAGTATATGTTTGAGCTTTTAAGGGAAATTATCAGTGTTATACTTTGAGTGTTTACCAATAAATTAATACTTTGGTCAGGCATACTAAAAATATTTTTGTGAAATAACAAATTTAAATTAATAAATGTTAACAAAACTAAGATCCACAATAGCCATGGAATGCAAATCATTCCTAATCTGACGGATAAACCTCAGTCCATCAGATTATCACTCATACCTTGACAATCCAGAACATCTGAGCTACATAAATTTAATTATCATATGGAGAATATTTATAATAGGAATAAGTGATATTTATATTATTTTGAACAGATATGGTACTATTGTAGATAAGACAGAATTCTAATACAATAAAAATGTCTACTTGTATAAGCAATTCATATTGACATGAAAGATAGATGACAAGCAATTCACTCATAGTAAAGTAGGATGTATCATATATAAAACATCAGTAAAAGATTATAGCACACAGTTATTTAACATATTCACCCTTACTGATAAGGTCTTTCAAAACTTATTACTTAATATAAATAGATAGTAATAATATTTATACCTAATGTTTATAATACAATGTATTTTACTGGCTATATCAGAAATTATATTTCATTGTTTGCCAGCATTTAAGTAATCACTTTGTTTGTTGCTAACTTAGTTAAAGCATCAAGTTGGTTTTATGTGAACATTTATGAAAGTTAGTGCATTTTAATTATCAGTGCATCCCTCTTCCCCCCATTTCCTACACATAAGGATTTTCATATCTGTCATTACTTATTATAAAATGAGTGAAATTATAAGTTAAAAACAACAAATTCACTTCTTGTAATTAATGATTACAAGTTCCCTTTCCATATTCATAAACTGCCATTTTATTGCATATACTGAAGGTTTTTAGATTTAAATGGCAACATTCTATTTTGTATAATCAGCAAAGGTTAAACTAAGTGATTATTGTCAATTTAATACTATTTGTTCAGAATGTGATTGTTACATTCTGTGACATTCCTAGTTCAGGCTTCTATTGTTTCCCTTCAACAACTTTGTCAGTTTGATGTCATGTATAAAACATTAGTTACCTTGGTAACAGCTTAAGCATTATGTATGGTTAAGATGTGTTACAAAACAACAATTTAAGTTAAAGCAATTATATGACTTGTTATGCATATTTACTTATATGAGAAAATCAGCATGCTTCACCTTGAGGTTCAATACAGTGTATGTCATTTATGACAAGTTAAAACAGTGTTATTATACACAAGCCCATGTTATTAAACTGAGTGTCTATTGTCAATTTAATACTATTTCTTCAGAATATGATTGTTACATTCTGTGATATTTCAAGTTCAGGCTTCTATTGTTTCTCTTAGGTTCATAGGTTCATAGGTTCATAGGTTAGTACTAGGCTAACTGCCTTTGCGAGCCATTGTAAGCCTAGCCAATTATCCCTTGTGAGACTCAAACGCCGCATCTTGTGTTTGTAAGGCAAACACCTTAACCATTAGGCCACCCTCCCAACCCCCTCTTGAACAACTTTGTCAGTTTGATGTCATGTATAAAACATTAGTTACCTTGGTAACCGTTTAAGTATTATATATGGTCAAGATGGGTTACAGAGACTACAATTCAAGTTACAGCAATTACATGACTTGTTATGCATATTTACTTATATAAGAAAATCATCATGCTTCCCCTTGATGTTCAATGTAGTGTATGTCATTTATGACTAGTTTAGACAGTAGTGTTATTATACACAAGCCCATGTTATTTAATCCTGTCTTTAATATCTAAATTCAGCAGACTGCTTCAATTTATATGACAATTATATATTTTATATCTAGATTTACTAAAATCATACATTACATAACTATTGTGTGTGTGTGTGTGTGTGTGTGTGTGTGTGTGTGTGTGTGTGTGTGTGTGTGTTTTGGATGTTGCTTAGTTATTTGAGAGACCACAACCTGTAATGCTTATTCTTATTATTAGCTCCTTTTAAGCATGTTTATACAGTTCATAGACTTTAAATTATGAGGCTCTTCTAGTTTCTTATTTGTTACACTTCCATCCTTACATACACACATATCAGTACTTCAAGCACGGGCAACAATGCCCAACCAGTTTTGCCAGATACCATTCATTAGTTCACGTGGTGTGTTGCCAGGCTGTTCTTAAAGTATCCAAACCAATATTTGTTCTGTTCCATTTTTCCAGCCTCTTCCATGCAGTGGCCACTCTGTCAGTGAACCTCTCAACACACCTTCCATTCCCACAGATATTTCCATGAAGGAAATCTGATGACTCTCTAGCACTTCCTGGCAACCGGAAACACCCCTAGAATCAGCTATCCCCATATGCCCAACATGTCCAAGCAAGCTCACCTCCCAGACCACTGCAAAGGGTACTGTACAAGACCAAGTGCTCTTAGTCTTTCACAATAACTCAGAGTCCCACTCTTATGTAAGTCCTTAATGCGTTTGGACCAAAATACATTTTAAATATAAAATTGCGCTTATTATTATTTTTTTTTTATTAAGAATCAACTTAATGAGCTAAACAAAGTGTTGGGAGACCATCAATATGCGTACATGTGGTTTAAAACAGCCCTTTTATTATATATATTTTTTTAAACCAAAAACTTAATTTCTGAGAATCATCTTGGAGGCTCCTCAGAGCTGTTAAGCATTATCATCACTCTGTCACTGTTACCATAGCAAACTGGGAGCATCTGTTAATCTTAGTGTGTCTGTGTACTGCATACCAGAGGCTTGTGATGCACCTGAAACAAAGCTTCACTTCACTGCAACTTCAAACCTAAATTCCCTCCCTTTCAGTGAGGCTGCAGCCAGGAAAAGAATGGAGAGCAAACAGATAAAAAAACCCCTCCCAACAATCTGCCAAAACAAGAGGTAACACATTCTTCCAGCCTTCCCACCTCTCACTCAGCAGATGTATAAACAGACCATTCTCTGCCAAAATATCCCAAATCACAGTTTTATCCACCCTCTTCACCTGGATTCAGGCTAAAACACCAAATGTATCTTACTAATACACAAGCATCAGTAAACCTCGATCACAAGCTGCAACCTACAGCTTCCCGGAGATGAAAATGGCAACATATAACAGCTGCCAGACACAGCTGCATCCACACACACCATGTCAGGCTTAATCAAACAGCACTCAAAGCTATGATATCTGCCATAATTGATATTAACTATGTTTACACAGAATAATAATGACATTTGTACTAACTGCCAGACACAGCTGCATCCAAGCACGCCATATCAGGATTGATCTTACTGCACTCGAAGCTATGATACCTGCCATAACTGATATCAACTATTTTTAGACAGAATAATAATGACATTTGTACTAGCTGCCAGACACGGCTGCATCCACGCACACCATATCAGGAGTGATCAAACAGCACTCAATCAAAGCTATACCTGCCATAATTGATATTAACTATATTTAGACAGAATAATGATGACATTTGTACTAAGAGCTTGCTACTATTATTTAACCAGGATATACATGACATTTCTAAATCATACTTTAACTGAAGAAGGCATTAGTCTCCATGACAGCATTTTTTTTCAAAACACTCTACTGTTACTACTCTTATATATCATGTTAATTTGTTACATTTGAGTCTGAAGTCTGATGAATGGTACCTTGTTGAATTAGTTAATTAATTACTTAAATTATTATAAGTAAAAACAATGAAAAATGAATAAGATAAGTATTCATTGTGTTCAAGTAGGGGAATTAAAACTTCTATGTTTGTATTATATGTTGCTTTGTTTGGCATATATAATGTAAATAGGAACCCATCTTGACCTACCTTTTTTGTGAAGAATTATTGAAGTCTTTGAACATTCTGAATAAATCATTACTGTTTCTCAGTTGTTTAAGAAACCCTCCTTTTTTAAAATAAAAACAGATGACAAGTGATGTATCATATCAGTTGACACTTTGAGACATGTAGTTCTAAGAGTTATTTTTTAGGACACCTATCTTGGAATCATTTTTTTATTTCTTCTTTCTAGCATCAGTCCAAGGATTTGTTTCTTTTATTCTTTTAAGAGTAGGGGCCATCCATTCCATTTCTTCTGGGATAGAAACTATGTTGTTATTTTTGATGAATATAGTAGTTTCTTCTAAGTCATTAAAGGTTCTCATCTCATTGGCAAAAAAATATTTTTATCTTGGTTGGAAAGGCCAGCTGTGCTTTAATGTTGTTTTGTTTGAACAGTTTTATTATTGGGCAGACTTTTTTCCTTTGTTGTAGTATTCTGGAAGAATAATCATTGTCATTCTTAAACAACTGAGAAAAAGTAATGCTTTATTAAGAATGTTCAAAGAGTCCAATAATTCTTCACAAACAAAGGTAGGTCAAGATGGGTTACTATTTGCATCATATATAAGCCAAACAGAGCAACATATAATACAAATATAGAAGTTTCTATTCCCCTATTTGAACTCAGTGAATACTTATCTTGTTAATTTTTCATTGATTTTACTTATAATTGTTGTTGTTTATCTTTCAGCTTTTTCCGGTTAGGGGTCGCCACAGCGGAACTCCGGTCCGCTAATGATTGGCAGTTGTTTTTTATGGTGTTGAGTTGCCAGCCCGACGCCCAACCTTCAATGAAGCCACGCCCATTCAACGGATGTCTTTCGAATGCCCACTCGAATCGACTCGGGGAGGGCATGCAGACTCCACACAGAAGGCACTCCCAACCCAAGCCGAGAATCGAACAGAAGAACCTCTTGCTGTGAGGCAAAAACACCACCACTGCGCCACCAAGTAATTAATTAACTAATTCAACAAGGTACCATCCATTAGACTTCAGACTGAAATGTAACAAATTAGCATAATATATAATAGTAGTAACAGTAGAGTTTTTGAAGAAAAGATAAGATGCTGTCATGGAGACTAATGCCTTTTTCAGTTAAAGTATGATTTAGAAATGTCATGTACATCCTGGATGGATAATAGTAGCAACTCTTAGTACAAATGTCATCACTATTCTGTCTAAACATAGTTAATATCAATTATGGCTGGTATCATAGCTTTGAGTGCTGTTTGATTGCACCTGACTTGGTATATGTGGATGCAGCTGTGACTGGCAGCTGTTGTATGTTGCCATTTTTGTCTCCTGGGGGCTGTGGGTTGCAGCTTGTGGTCGAGGTTTGCTGGTGCTTGTGTGTTGGGATGGGACATTTGGTGTTTTGTCCTGGGTCTGGGGCAGGGGGGTGGATGGAGCTGCGGCTTGGGATATTTTGGTGGAGAATGGTTTGTTTGTATGTCTGCTGAGTGAGAGGTGGGAGGGCTGGAGGAGCGTGTTGTCCCTTGTTGTGGCGACTTGTTGGGAGGTTTTTTTTTAACTGTTTGCTCTCTGTTCTTTTCCTGGCTGCTGCCTTGCTGAAAGGGAGGGAATTTAGGCTTGAAGTTGCAGTGAAGTGAAGCTTTGCTTTGGGTGCATCGTGAGTCTCTGGTATGCAGTACATATATGCATTAACATAAACAGATGCTCCCAGGTTGCTATGGTAATGGAAACAGAGTGATGATAATGCTTAATGGCTCTGAGGATCCTCCGAGATTATTCTCAGCAATGATGTTTTTGGTTGAAAAAAATATATAATAAAAGGGCTGTTTTAAACCACATGTACACATATTGATGGTCTCCCAACACTTCGTTTAGTTCATTAAGTTGATTCTTGATAATAACACACACACACACACACTCACACACACACACACACACACACACACACACACACACACACACACACACACACACACACACACACACACACACAAAATAGATATGTAATATATGATTTTAGTAAATTTAGACATAAAATATATAATTGTCTAATCAGTCTGCTGAATTTAGATATTATAGACAGGATTTAATAACATGGGCTTGTGTATAATAACAATACTGTCTTAACTTGTCATAAATGACATGCACTACCTTGAACATCAAGGGGAAGCATGATCATTTTCTTATATAAGTAAATATGCATAACAAGTCATGTAATTGCTTTAACTTGAATTGTAGTTTTTGTAAACCATCTTGACCATATATAATACTTAAGCGGTTACCAAGGTAACTAATGTTTTATACATGACATCAAACTGACAAAGTTGTTCAAGGGAAACAATAGAAGCCTGAACTTGAAATGTCACAGACTGTAACAATCATTAGTATTAAATTGACAATATACATTTTAATAACATGAGCTTGAGTATAATAACACCACTGTTTGAACTTGTCATAAATGACATACACTATATTGAACATCAAGGTGGAAGCATGCTGATTTTCTCATATAAGTAAATGTGCATAACAAGTCATATAATTGCTTTAATTTGAATTGTGGTTTTGTAACACATCTTGACCATACAGAATACTTAAGCTGTTACCAAGGTAACTAATGTTTTATACATGACATGAAACTGACAAAGTTGTTCAAGGGAAGCAATAGAAGCCTGAACTAGGAATGTCACAGAATGTAACAATCACATTCTGAACAAATAGTATTAAATTGACAATAATCACTTAGTTTAACCTTTGCTGATTATACAAAATAGAATGTTGCCATTTAAATCTAAAAACTTTCAGTATATGCCATAAATGGCAATTTATGAATATGGAAAGGGAACTTGTAATCGTTAATCACAATAAGTGAATTTGTTGTTTTGAACTTATAATTTCACTAATTTTATAATAAGAAATGACAGATATGAAAATCCTTATGTGTAGGAAATGGGGGAAGAGGGATGCACTGATAATTAAAATGCACAAACTTTATCAATGTTTACATAAAACAAACCTGATGCTTTAACTAAGTTAGCAACAAACAAAGTGATTACTTAAATGCTGGTAAATAATGAAATATAACTTCTAATATATCCAGTAAAATACATTGTATTATAAACATTAGGTATAAATATTATTACCATCTATTTATATTAAGTAATAAGTTTGAAAGACTTCATCAGTAGGGGTGAATATGTTAAATAACTGTGTGCTATAATATAATCTTTTATTGAGGTTTTATATATGATAGACCCTACTTTACTATGATTGAATTGCTTGTCATCTATCTTTAATGTAAATATTAATTTCTTATACAATAAGTAGACATTTATATCATATTAGAAGTCTGTCTAATCTAGAATAATACTATATCTGTTCAAAATAATATAAATATTGCTTATTCCTATTACAAATATTCTTGATATGATAATTCAATTTATGGAGCTCAGATGTCCTGGATTGTCAAGGCATGAGTGATAATCTGATGGACTTAGGTTTATCCATCAGATTAGGAATGATTTTCATTCCATGGCTAGTGCAGATCTTAGTTTTGTTAACATTTATTTATTTAAATTTATTTCACAAAAACATTTTTAGTATGGCTGACCAAAACATTACTTTACTGGTAAACACACAAAGTATAAAACTGATAATTTCCTTTAAAACCTCAAACATATACTTTATAGTTATCAGAGGAAAATGTTTAATAGTCACAATAAAATAAAAAATACATAGTCTAAATAACCTAAGATGGATTTACATTTATTATCATTAAATACCAATGGCTTAAACAATCCCAGCAAGAGATCAATTCTACTGAAAGATTTAAAACTGAACAAAGCACAAATTGTCTTCCTTCAAGAAACTCATTTCAAAATAAATGACAATTACAAATGGAATCCTAAGAAATATATGATATTGGCACAGTCCACTTATAAGACAAAGACAAAAGGGGTAACGATTTTATGTAAAACAAATGTGATTAACCCAGAAACCATTTATAAGTATGAAGATAAAGAAGGCCTTATGGCATTAGTAATAGTTAAATATAACAGAATATGGACTCTAGCCAATCTATACTGGTTCCCAGGCATTGGATCAGGAACTGTTAAAAAAACATCAGCAACCAAACAGGAAAACAAGATATGCAGGAAAAAACAACAGCCAAACGATCCACCAGCAGCAATTTATTTAAAAAGAACTCTGACGTCTCGGCCACAGCCTTCAAGGAGTAAAAACTTCAGTACACCACAGCACATTTTATACTAAAACAAAACTGCCAATTATACAATTAACCAATAAAAAATTGTCAATTAATTAATTAAATAACACTCTCCAATTAAAGTCCTCATTTAGACCCAAGGGAGACATTGTTTTAAACTTAAGCATGTATACAGCTTCTTTATACAGAAGAACTGATTTAACATCTACATTGTTACATCCATTAACTTGTATTTGTTCTAAAACAGTTGCCTGCAGTCCTTCACTATTACCATTGTGTACATTCAAAAAATGCATGGCTACAGGACTGGATTCCTTTTCCCAAATTCTCAAATTTGAAGGTGGTTTTCAGTATGTGCATGGCACTAGTGGCCATCCACCCCATACTTTGCAGTCTTTGCCCTATGGAGAAATGCTTAGGGTCTACAGGTTATGTAATGAAGCACTGACACGTGATAGAGAGTTGCTTGCTATGGCAGAATCCTTTATGGTTAGGGGTTATAGCAAGCAAATAATAAAAGATAGTTATGAGCATTTGAGTAATAATGAAAGACAAAAATATAAACAGTGTGAGGTTATATCTGAAAGATATAATGTTAAAAGTTGCGAACATCAGGAAAGGAATAAAGAAGTTATATATTTTGTATCCACATTTGGATGTTTTACTGTAGAATTTGTAAAAATTATAAAACAGTTTTGGGATTATCTATGTTCCTTAGATAATGTTCAGACATGGTTAAATTTAAAGTTGAAATTTTCTTATCGTAGGGGCAAAAATATAAAAGATGTTTTAGTAAAAAGTAAATATGTTTCACCGCTGGTTGTATTGTATCAGAATATTAAGTTAACTGGCACATATCCTTGTAATAAGTGTAAAGCTTGTAGACATATTGTATCTGCATTTCCATATATTAATGGTATTAGATTTAATACTAGATACCATTTCTCTTGTACTTCTGAGTGTGTTATATATGCTTTACAATGCCCATGCCATAAGATTTATATTGGTGAAACGAAGCGTGCCTTTAAGGTGAGGCTTTTAGAACATGTCAGGGATATTGAAAATAAAAAGGAATCCAGTCCTGTAGCCATGCATTTTTTGAATGTACACAATGGTAATAGTGAAGGACTGCAGGCAACTGTTTTAGAACAAATACAAGTTAATGGATGTAACAATGTAGATGTTAAATCAGTTCTTCTGTATAAAGAAGCTGTATACATGCTTAAGTTTAAAACAATGTCTCCTTTGGGTCTAAATGAGGACTTTAATTGGAGAGTGTTATTTAATTAATTAATTGCCAATTTTTTATTGGTTAATTGTATAATTGGCAGTTTTGTTTTAGTATAAAATGTTCTGTGGTGTACTGAAGTTTTTACTCCTTGAAGGCTGTGGCCGAGACGTCAGAGTTCTTTTTAAATAAATTGCTGCTGGTGGATCGTTTGGCTGTTGTTTTTTACTGTTAAAAAAACAATTGGATTTCATTTCCAATAATTATAAAGTCAACTTAATATTAGGCAGAAATTTTAACTGTGTATTTGATATGTCTGTAACTACAAATAAAAGACTACTGCATACATCTGCTGTATCAACAGCTTTAAACATGTGAGTAGAATAATTTCATCTTGTAGATACTTTCAAATTTAAAGAAGATAC
The DNA here is from genome assembly GCF_019279795.1 of Protopterus annectens. NCBI lineage: Eukaryota > Metazoa > Chordata > Ceratodontiformes > Protopteridae > Protopterus > Protopterus annectens. The sequence goes on from NC_056731.1 coordinate 1,965,712,035, forward strand.
ATCTTTGTTGTTTTCTCATCAAGATCACATATTTGGTACCCAAAATAGAATACATAAAATATTTGCTGCCCATGACTTATACTCTAAAATCATTAATTTGTCAATCACTCACTGCCCCTTATCAGATCACAATTCATTGATACTAAAACTTCAAAATGGGTACAAACCATTAATCTTTAACTCCAGAATTCCAGCATATATAACTAAAATTAAAGAGTTCAAACCCTGCTTATTATCTGAATTACAGTTCTTTTTAGATATTAATTACACCACAGAGATAAATAAAATCATGATATGGGACTCATTAAAAGCTTACATATATGGTAAAACCCTAACTTGGTATAAAAAAAAATCAGAGAATGGGATATTGAATTATTAGATCTACAATCCAAACTTTTGTCAGTAAAAGCTGAAACAAATCAAAATCATTTGGAGATGAAAAAGAAAGGAGAAGTATTAAACTATAAATACAATGGAATTCTAACACACACAACTAGTTTAGCTTTAGAAAAACTAAAAATTAATACCTTGGCCACTTCTCCCAAATATCTACATAATTTATCCACAAGAATCAAAATACAATCAAAAGCTAATAACATTAAAAGTATCTTCCATGAAAAGAAAGGGAAAATGTCTTGGATATAGATGACATTATTGATGCCTATAGAAATCACTACATGGAACATTTCCAAAAAGAAAATATACATATCGATCAATTAAATGTAGATGAAAAATGTTCTAATATAAAAACAATACCAGAAAAATGAGTACTAGATCTGCAAGCACCCATATCCTGCAAAAAAATTACAGATACAATAAAAGAGGGTAAAAATAATAAAGCTCCATGTATAGATGGCATAATTATGGAGATATATAAACTTTTTCCTTCAAAGATACTATCCCTCTTCCATAAAACTCTATTAGAAATTCAGTCACAAGCTTTAATACCACCCTCTTGGAGATATTCCTTAATCACACCAATCCTAAAGCAAACAAATCCCCAAACTTCTGTACCTCATATAGACCTCTATCATTATTATATAATGACTATAAGATATTTATGACAATATTAACTAACAAAATGAAAATAACACTACCCAAAACAATAAATAATGATCAAACTGGATTTATATATCATAGGCACACACACGACAATATTAAAAGGATAATTTATCTTATAGATTATATTAATAAAGAAAAGGAAGAAAGACTCATAATTGGCTTAGCTATAGAGGAAGCCTTTGATTCCCTAAATTGGGACTATTTATTCAAAATTCTGGTGTTATTTGAATTTCCTCCTTCCTTTGTTCATCTACTAAAGAATGCATATACAAATAATTTAGCATATGTCACGCTAGGTCCTTTCACCTCTGAATCATCTATACATATAACAAAGGGTACTAAACAAGGATGTCCCATGTCACCAATTCTATTTGCTTTGGCTATTGAAATATTTGCAGATTCAATATGTAACAGTACAAAAATCAAAGGAGTAGATGTTTATGAACAATACAATTCTAAAGTAATGCTCTTTGCTGATGACATATTATTAACATTATCCAATACAAAAGAGACAGTAGAAGAAATAGATATTTTAATTGACACATTTTACAGGACTTCAGGACTCCATTTTCAATAAATCAAAATCAAAATTTGTATTTTAAATAATAAAAAAAAAGATTTGCAGATGAAGTGGAACCACATTATAGGGAAACAAGAATCTACCTTAAAATATCTAGGAATTGAGTTATGCAAGGATAATAATGAATTAGTCTCAAAAAACTACAATAATATCATCAATGCAATTAAAATCCCTGTGAAAAAGTGGAACAAAATAATATTAACATTTGAGGATATACTGCAGTTAATAAAAATGGTTTTACTACCCAAGATTCTATATATAACTTTGGCAATACAACTGTTACCAGAAAGGAATATACTCAAATAAATAAACTCATGCCTAATAAAATTTTTATGGTTTTCCAAAAGAAACAAAATAACTTTAATACATAATATCAGACCATGGAAACAGGGAGGATTAAACTTTCCTGACATAGAAACATATAGAAAAGCATCAATCTTAAACAATCTCAGATTGGATAAGTCCAAATTATTCTGCAAATTGGAAAGAATTACTAACTGTAATATCAATAAATGAATTTGATTTACAAAAAAAATTCAAATAAGAGATAAAAGCAATTTGCCATGGCACATATTATCTATTAGTATGCAATATAACATAACTAAGCTCACTAAAACTCATATGATTAATTATTACATTGACTCATTTAGGAAAATTATTAATGCAACTATAGATTTAAAAATCTGGTTTGATCTTTTAACACCATTCATAATTACAAAGAGCTATCCACATAAAATATACAGAGAAATAATTAATTCCTGGGAACAGAAAGGATTTGTTTGTTGGTTTCAATGTATCAAAGAACTAAAAGTTCTGGATATGCAAACAATCGAAATAACATACAAGATTCCACAACAAGATCGGCTAACTATGCACAGCATTTTGACGTATTTGCAAGATTTTTGCAGAATAATTAGTAATTCTTCATTTAAGGAAATACCTAAACTTACAAAATGCCTATATGAAATCATATATAATGATTATGACATGGGAAATAGTATTTTGAAATTTTACAAGATATTGATAAATTATAAAACAACATGCTCATATTGGAATTATGTAACCAAAGGACACTCATTATAGCTAAGTGAAGAAATTAAATCAAATATTTTATTATCAACAAAACATACATCCTTTACACAATACTGGAAAGTCTTTAATTGGAAATGCTGGTACAGAGCATTTTAATTCCAGATAGAATTACTAAATTTAAATCTTCCACAAAGGGAATATGTTGGAGGTATGAGCAAATACACAATGCAGATTGGAATCACATTTGTTTGACAGTGTTAAAATTAAGCCATTTTGGAATGGTATTAAAAATGTTTTACAAGCATTATTTAATGAATTGTTTAACTTATCTAAAGCTCTAGTGTTATTAAATGTGTACAAATGTCCTCATTTGAATGAGTCAAATATGTATCTAGTTTGGACAATACTTGCAGTCTCAAGGGAGTGTATAACAAGAAGATGGAATGCAAACACAATACACAATACTGACTTTGGAAGACTTTTACAGCCTACTGAAGACCACAGCATTGTTGGAAATTAAAAATAAAGAATTAAGGATTCAACCTAAGCCATTTATTAACAATCCATGGAAAAAGTCTTATCATTGATTGACACTTTACAATAACTGAACATATACTTTCTGATAACTGGATTGTTATACCTATAAAGTAATTGTATATATTGAGCTCTGGTATGATGTCAGGCCGGTGTAAATAGTGGACATAGTTATTTAAGATGTTATATACAAATACTATGGAATTTATTCAACTGTATTTGAAAAATAAAAAAAAATTGAGAGAAGAATGTGTGAGGTAAAGAAGTATATGTCTTGCTTTTTCTAAAGTTTGAAGATGTGCTTTTAGCTGAGAATTGAATTTTATGGTAAGACTTTAAAATGTTAAGAACATTTTAAAATTTAAAATTCACCACTGTTAGATCTGATGAAGACTATGGTGAAAGAGTTTATATGTGATAATTAAAGCCAGATTATGTGAGAATAACTGGAAGCCTTAGACTTTTCTGGGGGTTTTTTTGAGTGAGACAAGGTAATGGTAAATTATTTGCTTAGCTCTTCTAAACTTACTTGGTTTTGGCTTGCTGATATCTGTATTAACAGGCAGTGCTTGAAAATAGGCATATCCCCCAAAATTAAAGTCCTAAAGAGGCTGAGATAAAGGTTTGCTCCAACTTGGAGACACACATTGTGATTTTTATGGCTATTCCTGCTGAACAACACCATTGTGTGTGGTAAGCTGGTAGGTATATACAGGCATTATCTGATATGGACCACTTAGTGTGCATACAATGTGAAGGGGAAAGACTTCCATATTTTGGGGACTAGTACAGAGAAACAGTGGTCTGTACAATGAAGTCTGCATGTTGTGATTTAAAGAAGTGGTCCTGACTGTCATGATTTTTATGATTATAGGGTGGTGTTTGTCTAATGACGTTAGAGGCTAAGGAAGAGAATGGCTAATCATTTAGAAGTTAGAATAATTGACAGCCAATAGGAGACTGGCTCTTTGGTTGAAATGAAACCATTTTGATTTTTCTAAGGTTATACAATTGAGTTCATTTTCTGGGATATGGCGATGAAATGGCAAGTGTTGTTTGAGGTGGTCTGAATATTTTGGTATCATTAGAGGGAGACCATATTTCAGAGGATGAAAGGTTATACAATTGAGTCATTTCCTGGAATATGGTGATGAAATAGCAAGTGTTGTTTGAGGTGGTCTGAATGTTTTGGTATCATTAGAGGGAGACCATATTTCAGATGAGAGAGCAATGTCCCTTTGCTGATGGATTCTGTAGAGGCAATGGATAAAAAGAAGGAGACTTTTGGCCCAGAACATGACTGCATTAATCTTTTTTCATTTTTTTCCATGAGGATTGTAGATGGATTTGGAAGTTGAAGGGGGAGATTAAGCTACATTCCAAGATATTTAAAAGAATGAACAATCTTTATTGGACCTTTTTTTAATAAAAGATTTGTATAGCATTGGAGTTGTTTTCTTTTTTTTTTTTAGTTTTTGTCTTGTACCAAAATGAGCATGGTTTTCATTTTGGAAGAGTTTAGTAGATTATTTTTGTAAAGCTGAGAGTGACTGATTAGAACAGAATAAGATCTTGTCATTTTTTATTTATTTTACATTTGTTAACCGGGCTAGTCCAGCTGGATTTATGTCCATTTTCAGTGGAGGCCAGGGGAGAAAAGCTCCAGTGGTTTTTACAAGTTTGCACAGAAATAGGCATAATAAGATAACATTTATGAAACAGAGTAAGCTAATACATATAATACACAAATATGAATAAGATTGAAACATAGAGAAAAGATAAAATGTCTTTTCAAACAAGGAATAATAGAGATGTTTTTGTCATACTGTATATATGAGATAACATATGTTTACATAGATTAAAGGTGGTTGAGGAGGAGATGTATAGAAAAGGTTATGGTGGTAAGGGGGGTTAGTCGGGGTTTGTGCAAGGACAAAGCCATTGTGCTTTTAAGTGACTTTTTAGTTGATTTTTAAAGAGAGGTAATGATGAGAGAGATGTCAGTTTTGTGGGAAGTTTGTTCCAAATTGTCCCCACAGAGTTTGTGAAGAGAAAATCTCCTGCCTTGTTGTGGGATTTCTGGGTTGTAACTAGTAGTTTATTTGCTGAGTGCAGGTTTGAAAGGTTTGTATAGGGGAGATGAGGCTAGTGAGAATAGGAGTATTAGTAGGCTGGTATAGAATTTTATGTGTGATTGAGAATTGTTGAAATTTTAGTTGGTTATTTAGTTCAAGCCATCCTAGACATTTTAGGCTTAGACAGTGATGTGTTCTGAATGAGGACCCAGTAGCAAACCTGTCAATGTTGTTATATAAAGTGGACAATTTGTTTAGGTTGCTTTTGGAAAGATTAGTGAAAATTGAGGAGGCATAGAAGAGAGTGGATCTCAGATGGGTTTGGGCAACAGTAGTTCTGGCTTCAGGGGTAAGAAAAGGTTTTATCCTATATAAGGATCCCAGTTTTTTGTTTACAGTTTTGTTGGTGGCATTAATGTGAGTGTCAAAGTTGAGGTTGTGGTCAATCAGTACACCTAAGAGTTTTGTAGTTGTGTCAGGAGCTATGATTGTCCCATCGATGGAGGTAATAGAGAAGTGTAATGGGGTGGATTTGTTAGTTGGTCATTAGCCTAAAATAGGAGAGGCAGGTGAGACAGATCCAGTGGCTGTTTATTAATGTTGATAGAAAATAAGAGAGGCACAAGAACAGAGTCCTGCAGGTCATCCTTTAGTGGGGGAGGGTTTGAAGAGTTGGTAATGATAGAAAGCTGTTAATTAGTGAAGCAATTTTGGAACCAGGAAATGGTATCTGGGCTGATCCACATTTTGACAGTGAGTTAATAAGGACTGAGTGATTGACAAGATCAAATGCTCTGGTAAGTCAGTCAAAATAGCTTCTGTGAGCCATTGTCCATGTCTAGTAGAATTTCATCTATTGGATGCCAGAGTACAGTCATTATGCTGTGACCAAACCAAAATTCATGATGTTTGCTGGAGAGGAAGTGGTACTGGCTGGTATATTATGAGAGATGAGTATCAATAACTTTTTTCTAGAATTTTCCCTGAGGTGGATAGTATTGATATTGAACAGTAGTGTGATGTTTTGGTTGGTCGAGGTTGTTTGGGTTATAGTTTTACCATTGCTATTTTCCAGATATTAAGCATGATATTTTGAGATATACAGATACAGTATATGTGTTGAATGCAAGTTGAGATTTAGTCCCTGCAGTGATAAATAACCCATGAAAAAGACTGACTGCGCCAACTGGACTGTCAAGATGCACTTGTTCAGGAAGAGGTATTATGCCTTTCTTTGTCATTTTTAATGTAATAAATGAGGTACTTTTACATTAACAAAGTGTACAGTAAAAGGAAGAAAGTGCTTTTCATCTATAATAAAGCTTTCACAAACAAAATAAATAAATAACTGAGATAGGAAGCTCATGTATACAGCTAAAAATCAAAGGATGACTAGAATTTAAAGTTCATATCTCCACAAATGACAACCATAAGATCTTCTGCTGTTAGGAAACTTACAATACCCAGCAGTGCACTGAGCATATACATATAACCACACCACATATTTTGATCCCATATCAATATTATAGCAAATAAAATAAGTTCTAACATCACACTACCATCCCCATTGCCCCCCCCCCTATTTTCCAATCAACTCTCCCTAATTGCCATCAGTCAAGTCATTTTACTCTATCGAAAACTAAGAAAATTACATCTATGAAGCCTGATAACATACCTAACTACCCCCCCCCCCCACATCAGCACAAATAGAGCCTGTTTGGACATCCTCTTAACATTTTTAATCTTAGCCTCTCTATAGAATATGCTTCTGCTGCCTGGAAAACTGCCACAGTAGTGCCATTTCATAAACGTGGTTCCACCACTGATTCAGGCAAATACAGACTTATTAGTCTCACAAATATTATGTGTATAATTTAAATTCAATAACTTCGACATATGTAATCTCCTGATCCTACCCCCTAATCAATTTAGCTTTATCAAAGGCAGATCCTATATCCTAAATCTGGTTAACATCTTTGAAAAAGTCACTCATGTCAGGGACAATGACCAGTTAATATATACAGCCTAATTTAATCCAGCCAAGGTCTTTGATACAATTTCATATGTTAGCGTTATTGATGCATTAATAAAGCCAGACATAGCCCCCTTCTTTTGTCTGCTGGATAGCCAACTGGCTATCAGGAAGAACTTCAAAAGTACAAGTAGCCGGTGTTCTTTTGAGCATAATGCTGCCTCTAATGGTGCTCTGCAGGGGTCATCTACTTTTCTGATATCCAGTCCCAGGCTCAAGGTCTATCATATGGACAGACATTTCAACAGGGGCATGACTGTGCCATCTTTTGATGTACCAACCATGATCACCAGCTAAATGCTAAGAAACACATTGTAGTTCTATCCTTGAAACTGAAACTGCCCAGCTCATACCACATCAGTGACACCCCCGTTACAAAAATTACACATTTATCTGACACTTCGGGGCCTATATTGACAAGATACAATTATTCAACCATTGTGTCTTTGCCATAGTTCTTGAATCATGTACTTAGTTCGAATAATCTCCAAGTATATTTCTTCTAGATCAGAAAAATCATAGTAGTGGTAACCTGGACCTCTGCATTGAGATTATGCCATTAATTTCTTGATGTCATGTTCAGCATGTGGGGAGAATATGTGGTTCCCACATATCCCAGAAGAAGGCCAACATTGTGCAGTATTTCTATGTCATAGTCTATTTCCCTGAGGTAATGGGGGCCATAGATTGTATCCACATTGAAATAAAGGCCTCACATGGTAAACTGGTAAGAAGATAAGTGAACTCCAAAGGGTATCACTCCAACTGCCAGGTGGTCTAAAATGCACAGTCAGTGTTTGCACAGGCCATCCAGGCTGTTTGCATAACATCCACATATGCCACACATATGAACTTTACCAGTGGTTTGCAAAGAGAGACTTCCAACAGGAGCATCTTGTTGGTGATAAAAAATCCGCACAATCAAACAAAGCAGGCTTACAATCATGCACTGTCAGAAACCAGAGACATTACTGAGCAAGTGTTTAGGCTGCTTTTGCAAATTCAGTGGTGCCCTGCATAATGATCCTGTCATGTGTGCCAAAATAGTGATTTCCTGTACTGTTATGCAATATTATACTTAGGAAGCAGTTTCAGCTGGATGAGATCTTGCAGGACCAGCAGATTCCCACAGTTTCCACATTTCAGGCAGAAGAAGTTGAGTCAGATGAGGAGCTACAGGGGATGATCATGTCAGATGGATGCAGGCACAGTGTGCCATGGCACTAGCTAAGAGGCAGTCAATTGCACATAGCCTCATGCCATCACAAACAACAGTTAAGCAGATATGTAACAGTAAACCTGATGCATGTAAAAACACCAAACTGTGCTTACTCATGCATAGGCTGCCAATTTTGTGTATCAGGCATATGCAACCCCAGCAGCAAGGTACAAAAAGCCAAACAGCAGGGCATAATTATCAGTTCTGGTGGAGAAGGGAATGCAGAAGTGCATGTCTTTCACAGTAAAGTGTGTGAGTGTGAATCGTGAGATGTATATAAAGAAAAAGTGCTTTTATGGGAAGTGTCAGAATTGGTATACAGACGTTCCATGTTGAGAAGGGTTGAATCATTGTATGCGTATGATGTGCTGGGGTCTGTGTTGGTGTGAGTGTGTGCCTACAGAGACACTGTCTCAGCAGCACTGTAACTGAACCTACTTTACAAGTCCAGGGCATGCATGTCAGAGGGATCAACTTCCTTTGCATGCCCCCAGCCATGAGATTTGGCCTTGCCAGGATTTACACTACCTATATTGTGATCCTAGTTAGATGCTGGTGTGCTAAGTGAACTTAACTGACATCTGCGAGGAAATGTGCCAGTGTGATGGCCATAAAAAGAGGTATGCCATTTCCTGGGAGTAGACACCTCCACAATAGATGCAATAGCACAGCAGGTAGCCTCATGTTTGGTGCTAAAAGAGCAAAAGGTTGTGGGTTCTATTTGTACTCCAGGTGACTAGATTAGCTCACGTGGATGTAAAAGATCCCATGGCAACTATTGAAAAGAGTAGGGGAAGTTCCCTGATGCCTTGGCAAAATTTTCCCTAGTAGTCGAAAAACCACCTGATGTCTGCCCTGAAAAGAGGCCACTAGTCTAGTGGGACTAACCCAGTCAAGAAAGGATAAATGAATACAATGAAGGTAAATGTTGGATGCAATTATATTTTAAGTGTCTGTCAATTAAATGTATATTCCTGCTTTTCTGTATTTTCTCCCTTTTTATCATTTGCATGAACTGGTTTACCATGTGTGTGGACTGCACCCAGGAGCTATTATAAATGATATAAACTATTCAATAAAGTTCTTTTGTAATTAAAAATAAATTAATATAAATGTTGCTGTGTAAGTGTTACACTGCTGATGTAGGATCTTGCACGTTCATGGTCATGTTGTATAACATCTGTGGATGAGCTGTGAAGATTTCTCCTCCCCCCTGACAGGCAAGCCAAAGAAGGCATTACATATTTATTTATTTATTTTTATTTAAACCTTTGTTTACCAAGGAAGTCCAACTTGGAACGAAGCCAATTTTCAGCGGAGGTCTGGGGAGAAAAGCTCCAGATGTATGTCTTTGTAATGCAGTCCAATGTGTGATTCAGCTTATCCAAGGAGTCACACATACAAGACGTGCACTCCCATAGATCTGCATGCATACCCTGGATCACCATCGATATCACTGCTGTGGCTGTGATGGCACTAGCCAGTGCCTCCATGATGACCCTGCACATATGTTAGGTTGCAGCCACTGACTCACCAACCTAATGGGAAGGGCAGTATTGGTAAGTATGTCTCCTGTGAACACCAAGCATTCTCATTGCTGACAGTCTCAGCCCAGGCATGGGCATAGTAGGGCTGGTTGGTTGCACAGATATCAAAAAGTCAATGGCCATGGAGGAGGAGGAGGAGGAGGGCCTGTAGTGCCACCACATTCCAAGCATCTGATAAGCTGGGCTTACAGGTGGATGTTGATTTCACAGTATCAGCAATAGTGTTTTTTTTTTTCTGTCCCCACAGAAAAACAATGTAAAACAGTACAATTAGCAGCCTTATTCTTGGATGGGCCATACAAATCTTGCTACTATGCTGTTAGACCATGTAGTATGCTGTATTTCTGCCTGACAGATATCCATACCCACAATATTTAAGTAAATGTCACCCATGTAGGTACACTGAGCATATACTCCTCATAAAACAATCACAGAAGTGTAGCTGGCCAAGAATACATGACAACTGCAATAACACTGTTGCAAAGATGGTAGCTAATGACATATATGCAGGGCATACAACACTAAAATAATATACAGCAGTGCCATGATTCTGAGCTCATGAGTGTTTTTCCCATGCAGGTTAACAGTCCTGCAGACTACTAAATTCAGTGCTCTTGCAATCTACCCCTCAAGCCACTTTGGCCAACACATTTACAAGTAGTGGGCAAACTGATATCCCTTATAGGCAGCAAAGTAAAGAGCAGTCAAAAGCAACCATTGTTTAAGGAACGGATTTGTAAGATGCAGCACTTATTTTATAGAAGCAAATAACTTGGACAGAAGAAAGGTTTCTGTACAATCACCATCAGCAGGAAACAAATTCTTGTACAAGTGTTTTCTTCTGTAGTGCGATGGAGTTCTGTTCTTCTCATCTTGCGCATATTGTACAGATTCATCCTCTGAGAATGACGATTATATTGATTAAGACTCATCTAATTATAGTTTCTGATGTGTTTCATTTGTTTTATGAGCACACTTGATAACTACTGGGTGGATTTCTATTTGATGCCATGCACACTCCTGAGTTTCTACAGGTATCACTGTGTACATGCATCCAGCCTGTGATTTCAGTGGTGAGGGAATTGTCATGTCATATTGAACCATCTGGAGATGGAGTCATTGTAGAGCATGTATTCTCAACAGCATACACAGAAATGGAGCACATATAAACTAGAAGACATTTGGACAGGGCATTCTTCACACCTTAAAGTTCCATTGCCTATTGCATAACCTTGAGCAAGTCACTTACCCAGACACTGCTCCCATGTTGCCCCTGAAAAGGGATTATGTGTCCACTGAGCCTACCTGGTTAAGAAATAGGAATTAATATTATTAGTTTAATTAGTTCACTCATATTTGTTCTGCTAAGTTTAGATTTATCACATCACAAGTGTACAAAACAAAGAAACAAACATGAGTCCTTATTTTTATACCTCGGTATTCACTGTTTTCAAATTTGAGGCCATATTTTTATACCTTAAGATCTATTGCTGTTTTGTGACTGTTTAGTTGTCCCAGGCAACAGTCTCTGGCTTATTCCAAATCATTCCCAGCCCAGATGAGAAATAAATATGATCTCTCTAGCATGTCTCTTATCTGCCCTGGGGCCTCCTACTATTAGTTTGGGGTTTGTACATCTTCTAGGAGAGGCAAACAGGCGGCATCCTCAGTAGGTATTCAAACCCCCTCAGTGATCTCTTCTTAGTCCAAATTTTCTACTCAAAGATCCTTCCAGACAGACAGGCTCCTTACTGTGTAATGGAGACTGAGGCCAGGGGGAATCTCAACAATACTTTCACTACCCAAAGCATTTGACCATAGTTGAGGACAGGGACAAAGAGTGACTGGAAAACTGAGAGCTTTGTTGTAAGTCTGCACCCACTTCAAGACCATGGCCTAGTAAAATGCCTGGAGTACAGCCACCACTGCACCTGCCCACCTTCCCACTTTCTATCTCCTGATGCCCTGTGCCTTATCTTATGAACAAGACACCAAGATATTTAAGCAAATCTTCTTAAGGTAGCTGCCCCACTCATCCTCTCTCAACACCAGTAAACTCTCTTCCAGGAGAGAACCCTGGCCACTGATTTCTAGGTGCTGATTATCATCTTAGCACTTCATGCTCATGCAGTAAATCACACTAGTGAGCAATAAATATTACAGTCAATGGAGGTCAAGAGGCATCATATTCTGAAAACAACAGAGATGCATCTCTCATGTCCCAAGACTGGATATTTGCTTATCTTCAGATGCACCTTGATATCCTGTCCATGAAAATTACAAACAGCAAAGGAGATGAAATGCACACTTAATAGATCTCTTTTCCTACTTTGAATATGGTATGAGGGATAGATGTGAACTGTGTGTTTAGTTATGTCACTTTATGACCAACTCATGGAAACCCCATAGATAGTTATTAAATTCATCCATGTAGTTTTCATGGCTGAGACATGGCAATGGATTGGCAGGCCTTTTTTTCTCAGTTGACTCTTACCAGCAACCGCTTTCTGCTCTCAAATCCAGATTACTAGCATTGAAGATGAATGCCTTACCGCTACACCAATGGGTCGACAGATGTGACAGCATGTTATTCCACATGCTACAGCTTCAACTTTACAGCAAGACATACCTAACGTAGTTTTCTGGAAAATTTCTCTGACAAATAGGCAGCAATGCAGCAAAGGAGTTTTGAACCAAACATGCCCATATCTATGGTTTAGTAAAATAAGTTAAAAAAGATTACTACTTCTTTTAATTGTTACAGGGATTTGGGCACCTACAGCTTATTCTTTACAGTTATACTCAAAGAGAGAATGTATTGCTTAGATAAGTGATATCATAGTATAATATCTAGAGCTTTATGACTTCAGGACTCAAGAGATACAAGCTGTGAATAAGCTAGGTACACCCAACTGAAATCTTAGTTTTAGTCTTTAATTCACTTTCATATTGAGTCATTCAGGTTACATAACCAAAGGAGTACTGCTGCAAAGGTACTGCTGCAGAGCTACTGCTGTAAATAGGCCTGTATGCCGAGTGAACCTTATCCAGCTTCCCAAGAAGTGAAATGTTAGAAATAACTATTTGCTACATCCTTGTGCAGAAGGCAGATGCAATATGCATGATTTATTTCTGTTGCAAAAAATGAAACAAATGCCGCATGTATAGTCACACTAAGTTGCATGATGACTACCTGAGTGCAGTCAGGTGTTTCAGTCACCTAAGACTGTTACACTTTCCGAGATAGTGCACTAAAATCCTGTTACAGCAATCAAAATGAAATCTTGCAATCTGCTATAAAGTACAAATAATAACAGTACTGCAGGCAACAGAAGTTACTTTTGACCTAAGCGGCTTGAGGAGTGTGAAGCAACTTGTCTTATTATATGATATTACACATTTCAGCAGTACTAGCTTAGCTTGATATATGGTTATAGAAAATGTATTTTCTCTGAGACAGATGACAAATCATTAAGGGCATCTTCCCCTTAGGTTTGTATTAATTCATGACCTGTGTGAAATTATGTAAATGGGTATGCTTTATCTATATTCCACAGGCAATGACAAATTTGAAAGAAGTTGCTTTATTAACAGATGTACTACTTTCTCACTTTCAGTTTACTAGAGACATGGTAGTAAACAGAAGTATGTTGCACAGTTCACTCAGAAGAAGGATGCAAGGGCAGACATATCATGCTAAGTAGAATAGCGTTGGGATAATCTTGTTTTTTCAGGGTCTCTGTGATGAGTTTGTTTTGCATTAAAATTCTTAGTTTCAGCCACATTAGATTCAAGTGATTTGAGCATTGTTTAAACACAATTTTGTCATATCACTCAGTAGTAAGTACACATAGAGAGAAAAACATTTTATCTTGCAGCATAATCTAAACAAGAAGGCACGCACTGTGTATTTTAATTTGTGTTTATAGCTTCAGAGTAGTGACTGTATTTGTTTATGACTAAAGCTAATTTTCTTAATTTGTGTATGATATTCAAGTGCATTGCAAAGGAGCAAAGCACAATAGAGTTCTATGCATAAATACCGTTTTTATGAAATTTAGATTTTCTTTCCCTGAAGACAAAACCACTTGAGGGAGCCAAAGCACAACCTATTGCATGCTGTACAACACTTGGTCCACAGAGTAATGTTTCAGTAATCAGTCCTAAATAATTTATAGTGCAGGATGCAGAGTTTAACATGCACACCCTTTAGGAAAGAATGCTACATGAGTGCAGAATTAGAACTGCTATCTTTGTTAAAACAATTTATTAGTGGAGCTCCATTCCCTAAACTATCTACTTGCTGAAAATATGGCCCTTGGAAGGATTGTAAGTACCTCTCACTGGCATTATTTAATGGCCTGGTTTCATTACAGTTTACAACAGGCTATGCTTTATATCTCTACAGTGGTTAAAGCTGTCTTCAAGATCAAAATGCTTCTCCGGAAGGTTAATTTATGCATGCAAACAATTCGGTATTGCAAAACTTTCTGTTAAATTAGCAACTAGACGGTATTCCAAAGCAGTGGCAGCTCCTAGCCTAGAAGGATGCTGAAACACAAGATGAAATGCATTTTAGCAGTTCAGAAAAGGGAGAAAATGGCCAGAGGATGGCATTAATCTGCAGCTCTTGGAAGGATGAAGACATCTATTGACTTCACATGTATTAACACATGAGGTATAAGAGGGAAGCACTAAAAGAAAGGAAGCAATTATGCTAAAATAGGGGGCTGTACAGATATATTTCATCACAGAAAAGGTGATGCCTAATTAGTGTTCCTCATCTTAGTAGGCAAGTGTGTGGAGAACCTGCAACATGTAAAACACAGATAATGAAGTGCACAAGGGAAAGGTATGAGTGGAGCAAGGTGCACAGCTGACACATTTATTGTGGTTTATTGGTATATCTTTGGTTACATTTTTATTTAGAATGCCTGGTTGGTTGAATGGCATTTTGTTTAAGCCTGCCATATCAAAAGTATTTTCTTTATTAGTGAAGCGGTGGTGGTGCTGAGATAGCGTTGTCGCCTCACAGTAAGACGTTGTCCTGTTCGATTCTCAGCTAAAGCGTCTTCTGTGTGGAGACATGCGTGAATGGGCGTATCTTCATTGAAGGTTGTGCGTCAGGCCTGGCAATTCGGTACGTAAAAATCTACTGCCAATAATTAGTGGACCGGAGTTCTGCTGTGGTGACCCCTAACCGGGAAAAGCAGAAAGATGCAACAAAGTGAAAAGGAATACTGTCCAAGACACATGTATAATTTGGGCTGGGTGGGTCTACATTCAGTAGGTGGTTGCAGGAGCGGCCTTAGTCCAACTGGTGCCCTAGGCAAAAGGGCTCCACGGCACCCCCCACCACACTACCCTGTGCCCCCATCCTGGTCTACCTACACCAAATAAATACTGGAAAAGTGCCCCTGCTAGAGCGGCGCCCTAAGCGGCTGCCTAGTTGGCCTATGCCTAAGGCTGGCTATGGGTGGTTGCAATCAATTCTAAAAATCCTGGTTACTCATGGTCAGAAAACTGAAACACAGACAGACACCGATGATCCCCAAGTGAGTGTTTAATGGACAACAATGAAGTGGGCAAATTACATGAATTGTGTTGATTAAAGGGCATTTTCTTCTGTATGCTTTTCCCTTCCATGTCTGCTGTCCATTGAAACTCCCACCCGTCTTTCACTTGTGCTTTTCCATGTAGTGGTATCCCCGGCATAAGGGAATTAGCTGGTTAGAGGGGCCATCATTTAGGCAACTATAAAGGTCCTTGCTATCACCAGTATCTTGGCAATGATAGTCAGTATGCATGTATGTACTTCTACTCATATGCTCTAAGGACTACAATCATTGGCCTGAGACTGCCAAGTCCACTTCAAACCTCCAGGCCATTTTTGTGGCATGTGAGCTCCATCTTTTGTGGTGGCAAGTGGGTGACCAAAACCATCACTGTCCCCTCAGACTAGGCAAATACTAATGGCAACATGATGTTACTCTGTGTTTGGCCAAATATTATTGTCCTGTGAGTAGAAATTCCATCATCCAATTATTGTGATTAAACAGTGTATATTTGTAGAAATGTTGTTTTTCCCTGCTTTCCAAGTTAATAGAAAGTCCGTTTGTTAATTTGCTGTTCCCTTTACAAGTACAGACTGACCAGTTTGACTTCTGAATGTGAAAGAGGAACCATTTTCTATTAAAACATCTCCCTTTCCATAACACAGAATATTATCTAAAGTTGTGAGTGTCAGACAGGTTTGCACAATATAACTCATTCTAACATCATTATTAGACCAGTCAGTGGGATCTGAAAGAAAATTTTGAAAGACTTAATAAGCAGTTACAGTCTGATCTGCATGCCATACACAATGTATATGATGCCCTTCCCAATATGTTAATAGTGTTTACATCTATATGGCAGTTGATACTTCAATATAGGATTCTGTCTGAGTATAGCAGCCTCTAGCTTACCCCTTAGCTGTGCCATTATCCTTTGCTATGCCTGCATTTTTTTTTTACTTTAAGAATAGCCAATATCACAGTCACTACATTATAATTACAGCATATTAAAGATAATAGGGATACATAATCTCATCAAGAACAAAGATTTTGTTTTATTGTGGGATACCTCATAAATAAATAACTGTAAAGAGAAATACAGAGCGTTCTTCTATGGGGCACATGCAGTACTAAATGTATTATTTATTTATTTATTTATTTTTATTTATTTATTAGATGTACATCTACTCACTGACATAATTTGTGGTCACCAGACCTGATTTCAAGCAGAGAAAGGTCCTACCACATGAAGTTACCACTGGCCTCCGGCTGCTGCTTCTGTGGTATCAGTCATCACATGCCCTATATCAAAGCAGTCCTACCCCATGCTGACTGTGGTTATTGCCGCATTCATTTGTCTTTCTAGCTTCCATTTAATGAGTACTTTGTTTTTTACTGCTCATGCTAGGAAAAAAAGACAGTTGCAGAGTTTGTCTCTTCTGAGTGATAGTTAATGTGCAATGTCTCCCGAGTCCTCTGTGAAGTTGGTAAAATGATGTGCTTGTGGAAAACAAATGCCTCCGAAAAACAGTGATGCATATTTTTGTTTTTGCTGTGTGCATGATTCTAATAATTGCTAGCACTATAACAGTTTGAACAAAGCTGCCAAAATAAGGATATTTGATACTTTGAAAATATATCAGTAAAGAAGATATTAAAGAAATGCAAAAAAAAGATGTTGAGGATGAAAGGAAAGTAAGGCAAATAAACAAAACACACAAAAAAGTGATCCAATTTGTTCTTTGTTGAAGTATTTTCAAGACTTTATATTGTTAGAAGAAAAGCCCTGCATTCTCTATCTTCTACAGTGAATGGGATAGGTAGGTTATGTATTTTTATGTTATACAAAGCAGAAATCAGACATCTGACTAAGAGCAAACTGCAGTTTTCTTTACGCTTCATCGTGCCAGTAAAGATAGCTACATTAACAAGCTTGCTATACGACAGGGAAAGAATCCAGGATTAATGGCATGAATGGAAAATACTTAAATTAGCCTCCTGCATGCCAAAAAGGGCAGTAAATTATTTATTTATTTATTTATGTATTTATTTATATTTTTAACTGGGTTAGTCCTACAGTGCAGAGTTAATTTAGGGAGGAGAGCCTGAGCTCTATGGCAAACAATAACGCTATGAAGAAATTATAGGATACAATCACAGACAAAGAACAAATGCTTTAAAAGAAATAAATAATGCTCACTATGAGCTGAAGAATGCTTGCATTACACTAAACACACATACAGCACATACATATTATGTACATATACATATATATACATATATATATATATATATATATATATATATATAGAGAGAGAGAGAGAGAGGAAAATTAAATAAATAGGATGGCAAATCCATAAATACAAAAGTGCATCAAAGGAAACTGCAGTTTACATACAAGGAATAAACATTACATAAATATGAACAGTGAACTACTCTTAAATATTTAGTGAGTAGTCAGATGGAGTAGTAAAGAGATGACCATTACAGAGTTGGGTATAAGATAAAACTATGTTGAATGACATAGTATTCGGGGTTATTAATATTAGGTTGTATTGCAAACAAGACTGTATTATGTATGAGGTAATGAGCTTTCAGTGTTTATTTACATTCTTGTAGGCTTTGTCAATATGCTGTGTTTTGTAACAGAGTTTATTCTGGTTGGTGGAAGGTACACCTTTGGTATGGTGACCTCTACTTTGGTGGCAGTTCTCTTTTTAGATGTAAAGGTTTTACTTTGATGATCTGAGTGTACATATAAACTCAAGCAATGTAACGAGTTTGAGTGAGACAGAGATCTATTACAGTGCAAGACTTTAACCGTGAAGACGTGTTGTCCATGTACAGTTGCTGTCTGTTTTCTAGAGTTATCCAGGTTAACTGTCATATGGCAACACAGTAATTAGATGAAGACTTATGGATGGAAGCAAACATATTAATTATCTTACTTTGTGATTTTATCAATTTTGCCTTTGTGAACAGATTTCCCAAAACTGCTTTTAGAATAAAGGAATTTGGGGAATAAAAGGTGAATAGGCAACATAATTTTGGTGGTAGCAGTGAAAAATTGTATTCAGTTTGAGGTACTTAATCATGGTCCCACGTTATTCCGAAAAGTTGGTTTGCTCAAACGGGCTGAGTTCTTCTGTGTTTTGTTTGCTTCCCCACTATGAGTTGTCATGGCATCGAGTGCCCACCGTTGGCCAGTTACTGGATGGCACTCAAGACCTACCCTTTTGAAATCATTTTGAAGGAATGGGGTGATTTGATGATTATTTTTATTTTACATCTGTTAATTAACACATATGTTGTTTGTGACTATCTGTTAGTAATTCTATTGGATTTTTAGTTTGATTTGATGTTAATGCTGTTTTGGGCAAAACATTTTAATAAAGCTGAAACTGATGTTGAAATTCAGTGACAGTTCCCCGAGGAAGCAATTCCCTGAAACCCATCTGCTGAAAATCAACCCAATGAAAAAAATATTGTCATTTTTTTTCCCAGGGGGATAAGCCGAGAACTTATGTGTACCAGCTATATGGGCACACAAAGTTGAAGAACGGAGAAATCTTCCAAAAGGAATAATCCCTGCTGGTGCACTTTCTACCTACAGAAAACAGGAATCAGGCAGATGAACTTGGGCAAGTCAAGCTTGATGAGTTGGTTCCTTGGGGAGTCTGCACTCAGGGAGTAGGAGAGCAGCCATTTTGTTTTGGGTGTTAGAGATAGCATCATAACCGTGCCCCTTCTCAGTAAAGTAAATTAATCTGTTATTATTTTGTTTAAGATTTAGATTTCTTTTTGCTTACAATTCCTGGGGTGTTTTTGTTGAGAGTCAGTGCTGTACTGCTGTACAAGGACATACCGTATTAGGTCTGTGTTTCCAGTATGCAGATGCATATTACTGATGTACGAAAAGAGAGGACTGAAAATAGACCCCTTTTGTACTCCAAACATGAACTCATAAAAATTTGAATGCGTATTTCAGCAAGGCACCGCATTTCTTAAGTTTGGGAAGTTGTCAGGGAACTATTGTGTTGACCTAATTGTTGATTCATTGCAGACAGCCTGTGCTAGACTCTTAATCATAACCTTGTAGTTAATACTAATTCCTTTTCCCATATGTCCCAATATCAGTCTTCTTTTTCCAGACAGGAACTGGACATCTTTTACCATGTACCAGATTCACATACAAAGGAAAAGATAATTTAGCTAATTTCTATTTCTGTATGAGTAAACAGATAATTTAAGATACGCAATGAATACAGACATGGTACACAGTGACAGCTGTAACTATGCATGCTTCCTTGGCACCCATTGTTTTCCTGAGGATAAATAAATTCTAAACATTCAAGTTGAATTTTAGCTGATTTTTGGCCAGACATCTAGGGAAGTTCTTACCAAAGTTTGAGAAAAGGTACAATAACAATAGCTCTAAAATAAGGGTATCATTCACAGCTCTCAATGTCTTAGCGCAAAAAATCTGTACAAAGCCTAAAATAATGGGGGGACAAAGCCAGAAAAGTAGGGATAGATTTTAAATATTGCTCATATAAACCTAAAACAAGTTGCTAGAATAACAGGATTTGTGTTAGCATGCATTTCCTGAATGATATGAAGCCTAAAACTCAAATGTATGCCATTATTTAGTGACTTCAATCCTCAGTGATTTGCCAGAAAAATCACAAACTTTATAAGGAACAGACCAAAAATATGAGATAAAAATCTGAGATGTTTAGTACCATTTCTTTGTCCCTCAGTATACTAGAAATTTCCAAGCTCTCAAGGGTCCCATATATAGAAAGCAATAGGAAAATAACAGGGGTCTACTATAATTGCTCACATGTACAGGGTCTCAACACACTTGCTTGCTGTCACTTGCTAAAAATTGCAAATGTTCAAACTGTCACTCGCCCAATCTCCTGTAACTGTTTATCCCTCACAAGACCTGACACTATAACACTCTATAGGCTCACCCAAGCCCTAGCTCTAACCCTAAAACTCCTATGCAGTGTTTAACCTCATTCTTCACTCCTAAAGCTAAATATACCTTACATTCCCTAATTCTAAATTCCTGGATCACTCTCTGACCCTAAAAGTCCCTTCCTAAAACTCCTCCCTCTGCTCCCTAACCCTAAAAGTCCCTTCCTAAAACTCCTCTCCTTGCTCCCTAACCCTAAAAAATCTCTTTCTAAAACTCCTCTCCTGCTCCTGAACCCTAAAAGTCCCTTCTTAAAACTGCTCCTCCTGCTCCCTAACCCTAAATCTCCCTTCCTAAAACTCCTCCTCCTGCTCCCTAACCCTAAAACTCCCTTCCTAAAACTCCTTCCCCTGTTCCCTAACCCTAAAACTACTCCCCCATTTCCTAACTCAAAAACTTCCCTCCTTCTGATTATCCTTAAAACTCCCCCTGAATCCTCCTCCGCTCCCAACTGCACTTACCTCATTCAAACTTGAATAATATGTTTGGGACTCGAGCTTTTGTAGTACAACCAAATAACAGTAAAGCTAAGATGAGAAACACCAAAAGAAAACAGAAGAGATGCCAGCAAATTTCAAAGAAGTCTAAATGCTTTCCATATTCATTCCCTTTTATTGCTGCCTGCCTACTAAGTAGAACAAACTGGATGTTTCAGTTTTTCTTTTAAACCAACTAATCATCTTAAATGCAGGCCAAGTGCTGCCTTTCTTTACTAACAAAATTATACTTGTGAAGTGCAGACTGGTTTATTAAAAAAACTGCATCACTATGTGCAGACTAAGGATCAAACCTCTCAACTGTCTTTAGTTTGGAGGAATGTTCCTATTTTTAGCCCTGGTCATAGGTCACAACCTGCTAAGAGGCCAGTGTGGAACACACAGCACAGCAATGTGTGACAAACAGTCAAAATGTGGAACACCCTATTTTCTCACTGCGTGAAAAGCATACTTTGATCATGGCCGTGGCCTTTCAACCAAAATACACACACACACACTCTCACTCACCCTTGTCATTCCTCTCAACTACCCAGAATTTTGCAGAATTTCCACATTTTTGCCTCATGGTTTTGTTCTGTTCCTCATAAAATATTTTCTGACAAATCACATAGGAATGAAATAATAAGCTAATGATAGAAATCTGGGTTTCAGACATCATATCCTTCAGAACATGTGTGGTAACACAAAGCCTGTTGTTCTAGTAACTTTCTAAGTTCATAAGAGCAATATTTAAAATTGGTTCCTTTTTGGGCCTTTTCCCCCTCATTAATTAAGGCTATGTCCAGATTTCTTGTCCTAAGAGGTTGAGAACTATGATACACACACACACACACACACACACACACACACACACGCACACACACACGCACACGCACACGCACACGCACATGCACATGCACATGCACATACACACGCACACGTGCACACACACACACACACACACACACACACACACACACACACACACACACACACACACACACACACATGCACACACATACATTCCTCCTTGTCATACCTCTGTACTACCCAGAATTTTGCAGACTGCCCTAATTTACCTCATATTTTTGGTCTGTTCCTCAAAAAATATGTAGTTTTCTGGCAAATCACAGAGGAATGAAATAACAGGATAATGACAAAAATTTGAGTTTCAGACATCATATCCTGGCAAGTTGCTAAGTTTATAAGAGCAATACCTAAAATGTATCCCTAGTTTTGTGGTTTATCACCATATTATGTTTGGTTATTGGCTTTGCCCAAATTTCTTACTATAGGAGGTTGAGAGGTATGTGTTTAAAGAGAGGGAAAAAAATAAAATAGAGGCAAAAGAGTACCAAAGTAAATAACTGCAACACCAGCAGCTTTTAACTGTTGGTATTATAGTTACTTACTTTGGTACTGTTTTGCTTCTATTTTATTTTTTTCTCCCTCTCTTTAAACCAGTTTTTTTACAACCATTCCTGATACACGAATGGTCATGTATTTGGGAGCTCTCATTGGCTCCTATCCTCAGGAACAGTTATTTGATTGGTTCATATACCGCAATGGTGATAGGCTGTAATTGCAGAGTATGAGCTAATCAAAAACTGTGTATTACAGCCAACGCTGTTCAATGTGGAACAGAAAATTAGCTATTTGGTTTGTATACCACAAATGCTGATTGGCAGTAATTGCGGTATACAAACCAATCAAAAGCTGTATAATGGAGCAAAAGCTGTTTAACATGGAAGAGCAGAAGAGTGGGTTCACTTATGGTTGAATGTGGAGCATTCTGCATAATCCAGAGCACTTGGCTGCTCAGGGCCTGATTTAGGATGTCCCTATTTTGGATATTTTTCAGACTCAATTTACTTCTTTGCACAATTTTCTGAATCCCACTCATCCCATGTGATTTTTTGAAGCTGTCTAGTACACAGAAAACTACACTGCATTTCCAACATATTAGTGGCACCAATAATTTGAAGAAAGAGCACACACACCTTACTCCCTTTATCTGAAGAAAAAGTAAACTACCTTGGTGATAGAATTTTGTAATAAAGTAATAAAGCTAATCAAAGTCTACAGATTTTACACTGTCTCTGATAATGTGCTTATATTTTTCCATCATTTTTGCCACTCTCTGCTCTTTAAACATATTTCTGAGGGATATGTCACATTCCTACTGGAAGAGGGATGAGTTATGTGCTATTTTGTATTCACGTTTTATGCTGTTTAGGTGCCCAGAGTTTTATCTGGATGTCCCTACTTTCCAAGGGCTTTTATTACTGTTTTCAATGTCTGGCGGTTAAGAGTTATGCTAAGGATGCATAAAATGCTTTTTTTCATTGGGTAATAAGACTAATATAATCAAACAAATAGAATAATTAGTTGTAGCATTTACATGCCATCTTCATCTATGATAGCCAATTCCCTCTTAGGTTCTCCATTCAGTCTTTTTATCAAAAGTCATATATAGATGATTGGACAGATCTTAAATTTAGTCTCAAAAATGAATACATACCATCCATCGGTCTTGGCCTTGACTTACACTTCTGAAATGTATTTTTAGGTGCTTTTTGATCCCATTCCTTCTGGCCATTAAGTCTCTGCCCATTGTGATATAAGCCCATTCCTGCCGGCCATTAAGTCCTTGTCTATTATGATATGAGCTTTTGCTGGCCATTAAGCCATTGTCCATTGTGACATGAGCCCATTCCTGTCGACCATTAATTATTTGTCTATTGTGACATGAGCTCATTCCTGCTAGCTATTAAATCTCTGCCTGTTATAATGTGAGCCCATTCCTGCTAGTCATTAAGCTCTTTCCATTGTGAAATGAGTCCATTCCTCATGGCCATTCAGTCTCCGTCCATTGTGAAATAAGTCCATTCCTACTGTCCATTAAGTCTCTGTCCATTATGACACGAGTTCATTCCTGCTGGCCAGCTATTAAATCTTTGTCTGTTGGGACGTGAGCTCATTCCTGCTGGCCATTTAGTCCTTGTCCATTGTGACCTGAGTCCATTCCTGCTGGCCATTAAGTCTTTGTCCAGTATGACATGAGCCCATTAATTCCCTCATGCTGAGTATCAGTCCCAGAAGTGAGAGCCTGCCAGAAGGGGACTGTCAAGTAGTGGGGCAATGAGCCTACCTCATGAACCCACCCATTTTCATTCTTACCAACAAGTACCATAAAGTCATCACTCTCATTTTACTGGCCTGAAGTCTTGCAACCAGGGTAATTCATGTTTCACAATGGAGCTCTAATTGTCACAGGCTTATGAACTGCACAGTATTGGTATTTTTTTGTCAGTCCTTAATTATAGGGAATAGTTGGAGGTGTTTCCATTATACCTCTACCACCATGTGCATGCTTGTTCATCCTCGCATGCAGGCTGTTGCCATAACCAGTTTCAGCAACATTACTAATGTCTGTCCTAGGCTAGCTTACGGCTCCAGACTTGCCTCTGCCTATCATCTTGAGGCCAGTCATTCTTAGAGCAGTGGGCATGGGTGATCAGGATGACCATTCCTCCATGCCAGGATAGATATGCCCATTCTTCCTGCCTACATCGCCAAACACTTGAGCCACTAATCATCCTCTGGCCACCTCAACCTTAGCAAAGGCTTTATTCCCCAATGCCACCAGTACAAGTTACACTTTTGAAGTCTCATACTCTTCCAACATCACTGATTAAATTAATGACACATAAGCAGTCTAACAGGCACATTGATTACTGCAGCAGCTACCTTCGTAAGCCAACTGCTGCTAGCATCAGAACTGCTCAGTCAACAATATGCTCCCTAAATTATATTAAAAAAATCATCCTTTAAGGGGGTCTTTAAGCAGCATCATACTTGTTATGCTGTTTCCCCAGTAATTGCAGGTTCAGCATTAATCTGTTCCCCTTCTCCCAGTTATAAATAAGTTTACGTTAGTTAAAATAAAAAAAAAAATGGCTGTATAGGTACTAATAATGTCACATGGTCTCACTGCTATATTATTGATAACAGAAATACAGACGTTTGTCAAAGCAGTATTATAACATTCAGTACAATCTCCTCTGTAATCATATTAATGCATAATAAAGCTAAGTCGTAATAAAAATGAGGCCTACACTACAAAGCAAAAAACAATATGCTGTCTAGTGCAGAGCTGTGGACAACTTGATGCTCAGCAAATGGTCTTGAAAAGCTGGCCCAAACGGATCACACTACCTTTTTTTTGGGGCATGCAAATTAATGAGTCATACTTCTATGGTATTATTTAACATACACAATAAAAATGATATAAACAGTGCAGACGTGAAATATAAAGTGGAACTATAAAGCCTCCTTCTCCACCCTTTTTTTGCAGCTGGGGAAGAAAATACACAAAACCTACAAACTTCAAGTTTAACTGCAAAATATATGGTAAGTCATGGTGAAATCACTGGTGTCATTTTCTTAGATTTATATTCTGTCTTTTAATTCTGTAAACCACAACCTTTTACTGTGACATTGGGTCTATATCAATTTATCGAAGGTTCATTGCCACAAACCTTCATTCATCAAACCATATACAGTGAACGTTTACATTTATGAATGTTCATTTCAATGAATTACTTTCCCAGGGAAAGTAATGAGTTGCCCAGCATTTGGACTGTCACACAAAGCACAGTATTTCAAACCCACCTAAGTGAGGGATGCACCCCCCCTCCCATAACTATATATACCAACTCTGAGATTGCACTACAGTGGAGAAAAGGGTAAATTGCTAATGCTGGACAACTCATTACTTTCCCTGGAAAGTCATTCTTTTAACTAACGCTCACAGACATGAACGTTCACTGTATATGGTTTGATGAACTAAGGTTCGTGGAAAGGAAGCTTTGATAAAATAATATAGACCCCTGACATCTTACCAGGTTTGACCTATCCTTTCAGTCCATTTCCTGTTTCAAAAGCTTTCTTGATATTAGCTCTTGAAATTGAGAGTTGTGAGACGGCTTGACCTTCATCTCATCACCTTAATCATTTAAGCTGGAAGTTCCTCTGGGATTTATTCTCATACCCTTCCTTTTTATAGTATTTAAAAATAATATTCTCTTTTCTGTAAGCCACCTGGTGTTCTTCAGTATGCTGATAATTCCATCATATTCTGCAAGGGATCAAAAACAGCAGAAGTATTCCCTAATCTTCAGACAAGGTTTACTGATATACAAAAATGTCTTGAAAACATGGGTCTCTCTCAGCACATCCAAAGCGTCTCTGCAAAATCACTTCACTTTCTGATTCTTTTGAATATCATATTATTTTCTTTATTTTCTTTTGAATATCATATTATTTTCTTTATTTTCTTTATTTTCTTTTGAATATCATATTATTTTCTTTATTTTCTTTTGAATATCATATTATTTTCTTTATTTTCTTTTAAATATCATATTATTTTCTTTATTTTCTTTATTTTCTTTTGAATATTATATTATTTTCTTTATTTTCTTTTGAATATCTTATTATTTTCTTTATTTTCTTTATTTTCTTTTGAATATCATATTATTTTCTTTATTTTCTTTTGAATATCATATTATTTTCTTTATTTTCTTTTGAATATCATATTATTTTCTTTATTTTCTTTATTTTCTTTTGAATATCATATTATTTTCTTTATTTTCTTTTGAATATCATATTATTTTCTTTATTTTCTTTTGAATATCATATTATTTTCTTTATTTTCTTTATTTTCTTTTGAATATCATATTATTTTCTTTATTTTCTTTATTTTCTTTTGAATATCATATTATTTTCTTTATTTTCTTTTGAATATCATATTATTTTCTTTATTTTCTTTATTTTCTTTTGAATATCATATTATTTTCTTTACTATCATATAAGCCTCCCAAACCTTGAAGTGGTCTCATTCACAACTTGTCTTGTGCTGTGCTGGATTATGATGATGGAAACTTTGATCATTACATTAAATCAACTATCCTCACAACTAATTAAAAACTAGATTTCTTTTATCTAATGAAGAACTCTGTAACTAACTGTACTAGAACCCCCAATGAAAGAATATACTCTCTGCCAAGTCCTGACCTACCTATTTTTAGAACAAACCACCAAATTAAATCAAGCATTTAAATGAATTTCAAAATTTACATCTGGAAATTCCTATAGAAAGAATGATTGTATTATAAGCAAAACTCCATTGGCTAGACTGTAGACTAAAGTACATATAAGTAAACCATATAAGGGCAGCTCAGTACAAGTAAATATCCATCTATATAGAGCCTTATGTAGTCTTTGCTGTGCCATTTCACACTTTACACTGACTTACAGCTGCTCCAAAGATGGAATTTGAATTTCTGTCTTATAGTGACAACATATCTTCCCCCCCATACACCCCCTCATCTGATATAGTAATGAAATCTTCCCCACTTCAGCTCTTTATTTCTGTACTTCTTATAAGTCCTGAACATATATATGGAGTCCTGTGATAGTGTAAGTACATTCCTCTTAAAATTTGTGTATGGTAGTAATCCTATAGCTGTCCTTAACGTGGATTATCAACTTTGTATGGCCATCTGGGCCAAAAGTCTGAGGTTAATGGTAAGAGGACTGGTGCACCCAGATCAGGACAACAGGTTATATTCAGTGGGTAATGGACATTTTTGTGAGGGTAAAGCAGAAGATCATTCAAAGATCACAAGCTTAACCTTTCATAGTAGTATTCAACAGGTACTTAGAGACCCTGTGATTCTTAGCTATGGCTACTGAGGTCCTGGACAAATTGTACCATTAAAGGTATGGAATCTAAGATCAACCCTGGACCTTAAAGAGTTTTTGTTTGAGATGTAGCAGTCACCATAAATGCCCTCATTTACCTCTTCTGTTGGCAATAGAGTCCTTATGTGCATGTCACAGGCAGCTGCCTGCACAACACAAGGGCCTAATGAGCACTAAAGCTTTTTCTGGCAATCAGTTTGTTTGCAGATAATAAGGTATTAAGGCATTATATAAATCTACTTAAGAATCTTGGTAGTTTCTCCCAGCTCTGTGGCACAGGTGGATTAATCCTTAACTCAGCCCAGACAACCTAAGTCTGAGTAGTGGCTCGAGCTGGTAGACCCATAGAGAGGAGGATGGGAAATGAACAGCTCAAGCTCAACCATTCAGGAGGGATGGAGTTATACCTCTCAACTGTCCAGATTTTCACAGAATATCCAGATTTTTGTCTTCTATTTTTGGTTTGTTCCGCTTAAAATTTGTATTTTTCTGGCAAATTATTGAGGGATGAAGTCACCAAATAATGACATATTTGAGTTTCAGACTTCATAACCTTCAAAAAAATGCATGCTAACACAAAGTCTGTTATTTTAGCAACTGTCTAAGTTTATAAGAGCAATATTTAAACTCTGTCCCTATTTTGGGGACTTTGTCTCCCTCGCCATTATTTTTGGCTTCGTCCAGATTTCTTGTTCTAAGAGGTTGAGAGATATGGATGAAGTGTTGATATGGATAAAGTGTTGGTTCTCAACTGGCTCTTTTGCTGCCCCTTTGCTAAGGACAGAGGCCCACAGCATGGAAAGCAGATACCCATTTGGGTGTGTGGGGGGGGGGCTGTGTGCCAGGGCTAGCCAAGCCAGTAAAAGTAGCCCTTGTCTTCTCATGTGAGGTAGCATGCATATGTAGATAGAAGGGCACTGATAGTCCCTGGGGAGATGCAGGTGCATATGTCACTACCAGGGGTGGAGTTAAGAATACACATAGAAACACTCTTATTGCTCACATCCTAGATAATGTGAAGCTTCTGGGGTGCATGCATTATGCAGTTCCCCACCAAGAGACAAGCAAGATATATTGCTATAGCACCCTGGTCTGGGGAGTAAACCTGACTTACCTGGGAAGTGGATGAAGCTATGCATACCATAGGAGATGAGTGAGATGAGTGGAAGGATTAACCGTGAGAAAGACTACAAAGAGCCCTCATAGTTGTTGAGATAAAGGCATCCTCTGGATGGCTTTCCCTGTATCGTACTGGATCATGTCCCTAGTACTGGAATGACTGAACTGCAATAGTGGAGGAGAGGGCAGTTGCAGTGGTAAAAATCAGCATTTAAAAATATTTTGGGAATTTTACTAATTTTAGAGTTACTATGGTCAAATTAAAAGTCCTTTTTGTTAGATATTTGGCTTGATCTGGATGGACCAGTCCCCCTATCTTTGAGCTCAGATGTGTGTCTCATATGGTTATAATATATTTGTAATCCCCATTAAGGAGCGCTATAGTATAATATATCCTTGGCTTCCATTTGATGCATGGTCTTTCTGATTTACTGTCCTACATTATATGGCTATTTAGTTAAGACACATCATGAAGTTTGAATTAACTAGAATTTGGAGGAGCATACAGAAAGTTACTGGAAAAGGCAGAGTCCAGAAAACTGAGGGTTAGCCCTGATGAAAAGATAATCTTGCACAAGATACTATATTCCCTGGGAGCAACTATGGCAATCTCTTTGAGATTACAGATGTTAAATGAAGATAAATTATCCCTAAGAATTGTTAGGTTCTTACCTGTTCAAGGGTCAGAGTGGAAATGATGACCACTCTATACCACCAAGAAGCCTGAGATGTCAAGTGTCATATATAAGTATATAGCTTTAATTATTAACTAGTTATTGTCATTAGCATGTCATGTGGTTCATCTTTGTTTCTAAATAAATCCATGAGATTACATGGTTATCCTTCACACCAATGAATGCAGTTTGTCTGAGTGGCTTTATTCTGACTTCTTTTAATTGCAATCTGTTGAAATTGCATTGGCTTATATTATGTGAAAAGGTTGTGTACTGAAGTGTGTTTGTTACTTTTCCTTTCTGTTATGTACCATGGAATTGGTATATAGGTAAGTGGCGTGAGAGGACAGGATACACATAGGGGTATGAAGAAATAATTCTGATTTCACATGTTTCTGGGAAAATATAGAAGTAAAATTCTCAGTTTAAATATGATTCAGCTGATCTTTCCTGCAATTCTTTCAGTAGAATTAAATTTGACAGAAAACTGAAAGATTTTTATTCAGATATTTGAGTTATTCCTTACTACATATGGATTAGCTGAAACACCTAAAAAATTTTAAGTGCTTGATTTCTGCTTGTTGCTTGGGAAGAAAACATAAAGGTATTTAAGTATTTTACTTTACATGAAGAGGTGAAAGATAAACTAGTAATACTCAGAGAAAAGTCACATAGTAATTATCAGCTCAGAATGAATGTGCCATGTTAGATATTTATTTATAATTTATGAGAGTGCCAAGTCCAGTAGAGACAACAGAAGCTTATGTTACTGAGTGAAAGAGTAAAACCGAAGGCTGTGAATTTGGTGAGTTGAACAATTCTGTCATAAATAATAGAATCATTTGTGTCGTAAGAGATGATGAAAGAAAGACTATATTTTAAGATAAACAAACCTGACTGCATTCATTATAAGCTGAGGGAATGTACAGAACAAGTTAAATTATTAATGCACATTAAAAAAAATAAGAAACCGACAGAATGTGAGCTGACTAATAAGGCAAAATGCAAAATAAATGAAAGCTATGGTTTAAAATAATGGATGTGAAAATATGAGCCATGTACAGATCCAAGATGGGGACCAGATTACTTACATCATATTAATTCAAGACCTCAATAGATATTGCTATAGACATGAGAGAAAACACTGCCCTACTTTTAGTCACTCATGCAGAATCTGTGCTGCCTCTGGAAAAGGACATTTCTGAAATGCATAAAAGCAAAGACAAGTGTACCAAAACGAAGCTGCATGTTGTTGTACACAAATATTTATATGAACTGTTTGATAGTACTAAAAAAGTGTAAACTGTAAAGACTGAAAATGCATAAGAGTCATTGACAAAATAGTGCAGGTTGGATAGGATAGACTGTCAGTAAGAAACATTGAGAATTAATGGACAAAAAGTGGACTTTAAACTAGATACAGATACAGGATGTAATATTTTTTCAGAAAATGCTTTTAAACTGAAGGGGTAGATGGTTCATGAAATAAGAGTTGTATGCACATTATTTATCTATTCAGGTCACTTGTTGGCACTGTTAAGTCAGAAACAACTTAGATGTAGCTACAAGACTAAAAGCTTGAGTCATCTGTTTCAAAATGTGGCATTTAAAGAAGTGAAAATTTTCATTTAGTTTGGTTATCTGGCTTGTGAGAGGAATGACAACTTAATTCAGAGTGTAGAAGCAAAGGCTGCATATATAGATAGAGAATCATAGTGTCATAGACACAGAGACATTTTTTTCAGATACATTTCAGAGCCACAACTGTGATATCCTGCATGGCTATATTAATTTATTCAGAGGCCTAGGAAGTTTATCAGGGAAATATCACATACACATAAACCTGATGCAGGACCAGTGACACATATTCTCAGAATGTGCCTTTGGCTGTTAGTGATAAATTCCAGTTGGAACTGATGAGAATTGAGAGCTAGGTATCACTCAGAAGCAAGTAAAACTAAAAGAATTGATAAAAGGTATGGTCACTATTGTAAAAACATGATTCACGTTTGTACTGATTAACAAAGTATGTACTGAGTATTTAAACATAGCAATTCCCACTGGTTATAGTGGAAGACCTGGACTCAAGAATGCCAAATGCTGAACTTTTTCATAATTAGATGCAGTGGCGGGCTTTGCCACTGCAACAAACCTGGCTAACTCACATCAAGAATGTGAAAAATCTATTAATCAGATTACTGATGGACTTATTCCTGACTGTCATCAGGGAGTAATTCTAAGATGCTGGAATTGTCTATTCATGTTTGCTTATGTATTCTTTGTCTATACCATATTTGTAATATGTTTTCATTGTTTTTATTGTATCTGCTTACCTTGGAGCTTCTCTCCCCAGGCCTCCGCTGAAAATGGACACAAATCCAGTCGGACTATCCATGTCAACAAATGTAGAATAAAATAAAACTAAGTAAGTTCATGGTGTTGGCAGAAAAGCAGTCTGCAAACTATGTGCATTTACTTAATGATTAGTCTTTTATTTGGTATTTCATTGGAACATAGATGTTTCAAAGAGCTATTGTACAATCACACACAAGAGCAGCATTACCTTTTCTGCAACTGGAGCTACTTTGACTTCTGCTCTTGTGTCCTCATTTCTTTGTCTGTCCACAGTGTGCATCCTACACTTGCCACAGGCACTTAATTTCCATCACCTCTAGCTTCAACTGCTGTGATTTTACTACCCAGGTTCTGTGCCATACAGCAGTACTGGCTGGTCCACTGTTTTGTACACTTTACTTTTCAGCTTCTTTGAAATTCTTCTGTCATATCCTATACCTGATACTCTATGCCAGTTGTCTGCAGCCCCTCTGATTCTAG
>NC_056731.1:1965747020-1965822020 GCF_019279795.1 Protopterus annectens
ATATTGAAACATACACACAGAAACACACACGCACACAATCAAGACATTGAATCTTTAAGTAAAATGTGGGTGTGGTTTGTGCAGTATGGATAAGAACAAGCAAAATCAAATGTCCCTTTTGCATGAAGTTACAGTAAAGCTCCAGAAAAAAATATTTCAGAAAGTTGAAGTTGTAATGGAAAAGAAAGAGAGAGAGAGAGAAAGCGTGAGAGAGAGAGAGTGAGACAGTGAGAGAGAAAGTGAGAGAGAGTGAGATGTAGTAAAAGGGCAAAGACATATCTGTGCCCATCAGAAAGACAATGGGTGTGAACAGGCTAGTGAAATTTCAGTGGAGTTGCACTCATTTAGATGAATATCCTTAACCTTTGTTTTAGCATGCCTGTTACTAGCCCTTTTTATTGCCAGTTGATAGTTACTAGTTCCATTGATTTCTTGTGCTATCTTTTTTTCATCAGTTTACATTAATTTGCTTGACAAGGTATTGTTTCTTTTATTATTTACTTGACCATTTACTTGCTCATTTATTTAGAACTTCCCTGTGCCTGGCTTGGATACCTGTGACAACAAGACTTGGATTTCTTCTATAACCTTTGGGACCTACAAAGATGATATAAGTATTTTTTTGCACTTGCTCTAACTGTCATAATACTATTTAACACTTCTGTGTTGCATTAATCAATTTGGTTGAACTTATTAATGTTTTTCAGCCTGCACTCCCCATCTGTTTGTTAATGTACTGCTCTTACATTGTTTAAACAGCAGTCTAATATTCCCTAACCTCTTCTGGTACTGCAAAAGCTGTTTTGACTTTGCCAAAGTTCTTCTCTGTCTGCCAAAATATTCTCTTATGTTGTACATTTTATTCTGTATTTTGACACCTCTCAGGGTTAGTGAACTTATTTCCAAGGATTCCCAATACTGCAAGAATTTTCTTAAGCATCTGTTACTGGACTTGAGCTCAAAACCAGTTCATATTACATCCAAGTGACGCCTCCAGGTGCATCTGCAGTAACCTCCTACTGCTCCTCTATGCGTCAAATATTACTTGTTCATACTTGCTTTAATAATTCCAAAACCATGCTACATACAAAGTATCAGAATATTTTATATTGAAGCATACATGATGGCAAACACAACTGAACTAATATTTGACCTCTGTCAATGAGTATTTGTTAGAAGTGTAAGGTGATAACTTCATTTTTAAAGGCTTAGGCCACACCCACTAGGAGTTAAAGGTACACACTCAAAAGAGCTATATTGGAGGGAATGAGGCTTCCTTTGCACTCTGGTGGGAGCAGAGATGAATTCAACCCATCCAAGTGAAAAACTGCTGGTTTAAAATTATTGTGTTTTTATCTGATTAGGCTTTCGGATTAACTTTGTAAAAATCTTTCATCCTGCTTGTATAAAATGTGGTTCCCCATGCCTTGTATATAAGCAAACCTTTTCAGTTTAAAATCCTCTATAGGAAACACTCTCCATAGTCTCCCACTGTTCACAATTTCTCAAGGATCTTCCAGTTTGTGTAGAGGGCAGTACCACCACAGGTCATCTTAGTGGAGCTGCTCAACATTTGGCAAATTTTGTCAGAGGTCTGGAGAGATTCTACAGTAATCCAAAGCATTCACTGATAAAATCAAAAAATAAGAACTTTTTGAGTTTTCTTTGCACTTTGCTGACTGTATTTTATCATTTTGCTGCCTCATTTTTTCTGATTTTTACTGTATTTTTCTGCACTTTAAAAAAGCTTGTTGCCTTAAGTAGCTAGTTTATAGCATAAACCAGATTCAGATGTGCTGTATGGTTACACTTGAGCACTATTCCAGCCATCTTACATTAGTAGGGCCCTGCCTGCACCCTTGTGGCAGAAGTGTGTAGTCTGAGCCTCATCTGAGTTGGAGGTTACTGTGTGCTTTACCATTGGTAATTTAGCTTAACTTAATAGTGCATAACTTTACCTGTGTTTAAGCCTTGCATTTGCACAGGGTTCAGCGGTGCCCTGTATAGATGCAGATGCCTTGAAAGACAATTTTCTCATAGACTTTTGATAGTGAACCCTCCCAAGCTTACCTGCTACATTGCCAGAAACTCAATTGTGCACTGAGAAGCGTTGCCATAGTTTTCACCCCTAGCCTTCAATAGAATAAAGTCCCTTTGTTAATTCTGGAACAAAATCTGGTCAAACTAGCCCACTGCCCAATTGTAGTTAAGGTAAAAACCTGGCATAATGGATTGTCAGTTTCCAACCATTTCTCCAGCCAGCCTGACTTGACATGGGCATACTGAGGCAATGTAGTTATTGTCTCATGTATACTGACAACCACTTACTCCTAAAACAGACAAATACAATATGTGAGAGATGTAATTATACTATGAATTTGGAATCAGTTCTCTCATATGACAACAAACCAGACATCAAACAGGTTATCAGCACACACACATCCCCTCTCACACAAAACAAGGTTACAACACATACACCCACATATGTGGATGTAATCAATAGAAGCCTAGCATAT
This sequence comes from Protopterus annectens, assembly GCF_019279795.1. Classification (NCBI taxonomy): domain Eukaryota; kingdom Metazoa; phylum Chordata; order Ceratodontiformes; family Protopteridae; genus Protopterus; species Protopterus annectens. The sequence goes on from NC_056731.1 coordinate 1,965,749,537, forward strand.
GATCAGAGACCTCCCAAGTGTAAGCCACTTGCACACACTGCAAAGCAAATAGAATCCACTACACATAACAGCACATGCATCAGTGTCTCAGCAAATAAGCTCATAAGGCAAAACAGCTCAAAACAAAAAGTCCTGGACATAGACATCTCTATAGTGAGACACACAGATGCCCCCCTCACCAGGCTGGACAGGGAGAAGGTCATGGACCACTGCCTGTCAGATGTCAGGATCCATCAAATCACACATGCACTCAAGTCAGTCACCAACAATTACCGCTATGACTCTGTCATAGTACATGTTGGGGTGAATGACTTGAGACGTACCTCTCCAGACTATATGAAGAGAGATATGACAGCATTCAGATGATGTGTCCCAGGCAGGTATGTTCCTAGCCCTAAGCAGCACCTAGGAGGATGCCACAATATAGACCAAAAAAAATGATTGACTTCAACAATTGGCTTAGCGTCTGGTGTCATTCCAGGGGTTCCTATATCTGTCAGCCTGGGAAGACATGGTTGACAGACCATGCTGCTTTGCCAGAGATGATCTTCACCTGTCTTCTCTAGGCTTTTGGTTACTGGCAAAGGCACTTGCCTCCCCATAGTGCCATTTCATTTTTAGGCAATGTCAAAACAACAAAATTTCTGACATAAAAATATCCACTTGAGACAAACTCAAGGTTATGCTGCTTAATGCTAGGAGCCTTAACAGAAAACTGCACTCCCTGGAAGCACTCCTTACCTTGGAAGATGCTGTCACCTGTGCAATCACTGAAACATGGTTTAAGGATACAGAGAGCACCCTGGCTATGCAAGGCTACAATGCCTTCCACATGTTTAGACCCCAAAATAAGTGTGAAAGAACCAAAGATGGCAGTGTAGCCATCTCCAGTTCCAACTACCTATAGGTAAAGCACCCTACCACATTGTTGCTTACTACATGTCCCCACCATGAACAAAGAGAAGCACACTGCCCACCTGGACTTACTAGAGTCACTCACTATACAGTCAAACACTTTGGTCACGGGAGATTTTAACTATCCTTCCTTCGACTGGGTGACATACATGAGCACAAAATTCTTGTCCTGAGGTTCCTGGACTTTGCCAATGCAAAGGCCCTGGAATAGCTAGTCTGCACCCCCATAAGGGGCTCAAATGTCCTAAACTTAGTACTCACCAACATGGGGGGGGGTCACTGCACTACCCCCCTGTGTGTTGCCCTCCATGGTAAGGTCAGACCATAAATTTGTCTCATTTGAAATAGTGATCAGACCTGACATCCCCACAGGAGCAAAAAAAATGAAAAAAAAATTCTCCAAAACAACCTACAGCCTACTAAGCAATGGTATAAAAAGTTTCAAACCCCCTGCTAACACAGTCAACAATGACTCCTATGCAGAGGAGTACAAAAATGCTCTGTGTGACCACCTATACAACTGTATTGACTTGGCTTTACCTGACTGGATCAAAAGCAGGTTCTCCTGTAAAAACAGGCCACACTGATGGATCTCAAGTATAAATAGGTTATATAACAAAAGGAAGAAACTGATGTCTAAGAACAAGAGGGAACTTACTCAGCAGAAGAAGAATACCCTGCACAGCTTTAACAAGCAAATCAGATGTCTTGTAATGTCCTCTAAAGCTAGTCATGAAGCTAGATTAGCATCCCTAGCTAAGGATAATCATAATTCTTTAGCCTTTTCTGAAATCTAAAAAGGGAATGCCCAACTATGTGCCGAACTTATAGTAGATGGTACCTCTCCTATTAAACCTGAGCAAATTGCCAAGCTGCTAACTGACATATTTGGTGCAAGCTTCACCCTCCCTTCCCCATCACTCATATCCTAACGCATACCTGACACCAGTCCTCTACCTAGTATCTCCAAAGAGCAGGTCAGATCTGAGCTCTCTAAGGACAAATACATGGCATCTATGGGACCAGATAACATCCCAGGCTGCTTACTAAACAATCTAAAACAAGACCTAGTGGACCCACTTGGCGTTCCTTTAACCTCAGCCTGAGCACTGACTTTGTTCCAGCAGACTGGAGAACAGCAACAGGAATCCCCTTGCAGAAAGGGGCTCCATCAACCAACCCTGGGAACTACAGACCCATAACCCTAAGCAGCCTTATCTGCAAGGCCATGGAAAGCATTATTATGGACCTTATCAACAAGGGCATAGGTGACCTTCAGACTCTTACCTCAACCCCGTTTGGCTTTGTTAAGGGTAGATCCTGCTTATTGAACATGGTGGTCTTCTTTGAGAATGTCCCCAAAGTCATGGATGAAGGCAAACCAGTACATACTGCCTATCTTGACTTGGCCAAAGCTTCTGACACAACCCCCCACTCAGGTATCATTGAGAACCTCTCCCAGCTGGGGATTAACCCATACATCACCAGATGGGTAGCCAACTGGTTCGCCAGCAGAACATATACTGCCAAACTTGGGGATTCCACCTCTACCAGTAGACCAGTTACCACTGACATACCACAGGGATCTGTGCTGGTCCCTCTACTGTTTGGAATTTATTTCTCAGAAGTCCAAGTGAAAGTAGATGGCCTGTGTCATACCAAATTTGCTGATGATTGCAAACTGAGTGCAATCGTATGTCCCCAAATGATGTCAACATGTTACAAAAATGGGTAACAGGCAAACACAGACAGATGATTGGTGCCAAAGCCACATACTAAAACAAAATGCAAAAAAGTGCATTATTATCCCCTTTGGTAAAGAGGAAGTCTTGCAAATTACAGTACTGACAGCATGCCCCTAAGCTCAAACCCACTGGTGTGAGATGTGGGAACAAAGGTTAACAGCAGTTTAAACTTCAATCACTATGTGTCCACAGTGGTAAGGAAAGTCTTCTACATTGCATATCTCATAAGTAAGTCATCCCATCTGAGACTAAGGATGTTATAACTCCTCTGTACTCGACCCTCATCAGACCACTAGTAGAGTACAATGCTCCCTTTTAAATGTACCTCATCAGACACTTGCAGCAGCTTGAGAGACCAGAGAGGTTTCTCACCAATAAAATTCAGGGCCTCCGAAACATAACCTACATGGAAAGACTGAAAGCCCTTTCACTGTACTCTGTATCCTACAGGCTGCTGAGAGGCGACTTGTGCCTGGCATACAAACAGTCCCTGACCCTGCCTTAATGGAAATGTTGCACATCTGCAAATCAAATGGGACAAGAGTCACTCACTCCAGGGATCTCAACCTAGCCTGTGACATTAACAGAACATGCTGGAGAGACAGCTATATCTCTCAGAGATTGACAGTCCTCTGGAATAAACTCCCAGTTCACACAAAGAAGAGCTCCTCAATAACTCTATTCCAGCGCAACCTATACAACTGGATGGGAGACTGTAAATTCACCTGGGGGGGGTGACACCTATGCCCACATGGACAGGGGTAGTCAGTGCTGATAATAGACTCACTCTGTGAATAATGACCATCTAATGATGATGGCTTGTAAAGGCCCTAGAACCATAAGCCTAAGTAACCTCCTATAAACCTATGGACCTATGACCATTGTGGCTTAAGTTGTGGTTTGTTTGTGCAATTATTACTCACTACCTATTGTAATATATTTATGTTCAAAAATGCATTTTTACTTCACCTGCAATAGCAGTGGGTGATACAGAAAAAGTGATATTTTTTCAATTTTTATATTGATAATTCTTTCTCTAAAGTGGAACAATCTAAAGAGTGTGTAAATCTAAGTGCCTGCATGTGGAGGGGCGTCTTACTCCCTCAGAAAGAATGCTTGCTTTAATTTCCTTTTTTTTTTGTTTGCATAAAAAATCCTCAAATGCATGTGTTTAGATATTTTATGTACTCCAGGTACTGGGTTTCATGTTGAAATGCACAAGCACTTGTGATTAGAAAGCATGCATTTCTGTCATAGTAGGCCCTTTTAATCTTTTTTCTGCACACTAACATTCTATACTTTTCTTACATAGTTGTGCAGGCTGTATTTTGCCATTCTGCATGATATTGCTCTGCTATTGTTTTTTCATCATCAGAATTCTTTAACTATGTAGTCTGCTTGATGATATAATATTCATTATATAGCACAATTCTTACAGAATCATAGAATGTAAAAGGCAACTGGGCTATGTGGCCATTTACACATTACCAGTCTGCATTCCTAGACTTTACCTCCTTTTTCAAGGAGTGATAGGTCAGTCATACCTGGGGTAAATGTATGAATAAATATCAAGTTGTCTAATTTCTTCTGAAAGGAAATCAGTGTGCCACATTGCTTGATCTGGAGAGGAAGTTTATTCCTGAGATGGGGTAATCACTGGGTAACAAATGATTTGTTTATTTGCTGAAACAGATTAGCATATCTGGTTCTAGTGTTTGTAGGGCTGTTTGATTTATGGAGAAGTAAGAGGTACTGGAGTGCCAGATCTCTAATTCCCTGTAAAGCGAGAAACAGACACCTCTAAGGAGTCTACAGGACACTGAATACAGGGACAAGGCCACCAACTTCACTTGACAGATCAGGTTTTTAATATTCATGATATTTTTTGTCAAGAACCTTTAGACTGTCTCTAACTACTTGATGTATTTCATAAGATATATACCAAATGAGACATTGTATTCTATTAAGGGCCTAATTAATGCAGCATATAGAAGGGTCAGGACTTCTTTGAACCTAGAAGAAATCCCCTTTGTGATCAGATGTGCCAGGTAGAAGGATTTCCTGACCAGTGTTGCTGCGTGATGGTTAAAGGAATGGGAGCTGTCTACTATAAACAAAATAATTGCCATTTTGATGGATTGCTAATATTCCAGTCTGCTTTCATAACTCTGATCTTTTCCCTGTATAAAGAATGCAAACATGCACATTGTTGATTCCATGACTGATTTGACATGTGCAGGAAGGAGAATGTTGGACTCATAACATGACAAATAGAATAATCAAATTGAGAGAGGTGCCATGTGTGAAATGATGGCTTTATACTGTGCAGGCAGTAAATTATATCCAAAGCACATTCCTTCTGGGTTCTGTGCTAACAGATATACCGTATGTATCTGCTGGTTTACCATGAAAATTACAAGTGAAGATTTGGCGACTATGGCATGTCGAATTACAGTTGGCTGAATTCTGTGTTGTAAAATCTTCATGTGTGCAAGTTCCCAGTCAGTGAATGCACTGTGCATTCATACATATGTGGTCAACATTATTAGTACAGTGTGGATTGGGAAATTTACCCTTTTCCCCACTGTAGTGCGATCTCGGAGTTGGAATATATAATTTGAAGGGGGTGTTGGGGCACAGCCCCCCATGGCTGGGTGCAGGGAGGCTTGCTCCCCTGCAAAAATGTGAAGTTTAGTGTTGTGGAGTATGTTCATACTGCTCACAACCAGAACTTTAGTTACTGTTGTGAAAGGTGCAGGGGAAATGGTATGCCGAATAATGCTGAATTTGAATAATAGGCATGTGATTTGACATACTGACCTGTTCAGTGAGTCACTGTAGTGAACATTTTTTGTTTTGTTAGTTGCTATTTTGATAGTAGACTGTATCTGCCATTCAATGCATCATAGTTTCTGCAGCAAAATTGTCACATCTTTTGATATTTTATTGTCATCTTTAAAATGCAACTTTATGTGACTATATTTTGCTTTCTACAGAATTCATCATATTTTGCCTATTGTATTGAACTCTTACCTCAAAACTATGTAAAATTGCAGGTAACATCCGATCTTTATCCCAAAAGGTTTCATTTATGTTTATTAAATGTTATTTTGTTGCAGAATAATAAAGATTCAAAATTAACAAACTATTACACTTTAAAGTAATGAACTCTTTTCCGTTTCAGAAAAACAATTTAATGTAAATACTGATGTTCTATTAAGTTTCTGAGTGAACAGTGCAAGTTCTAAATAAGGGTGGATGAATGTGAATTGCCATTGAAGGATCAGTGAAAGCATCTTTGTCCCATTCTGGAGCATGTTTAAATCCAAGATGAGAGAAGGATGAGTCATAATGCCAGAGAAATTAAGGATTGTTCCAAATGCGTCATGAAACAGGTTTGTCTTTACACTTACAAAGTACACAGATTTCTACTTTAGGGAAATGAGAGGATTTGTTTCATTACAAAAACAATTTAATTAAAAACAGTTTTGATGAGTTGGTTATCAGTCAAGACTGTACTTGAATTTGTTTTCACAGAACTGTCATAGTTCATTCAATGGCAATTCAAAAAACCTGATAACACCCCTGCACTGAAAAATATAATAATTCCTTACACCAATCTAAGCTGTCTTTGCTCATCAAACAGGCTGCTTGTCCAATCAATCAAATCCTATAACTCAGGGAGTGATACTCTGTTTGCCAACGCCATTGGGAAAATATGGAACTCCCTCCCCTCCGACCTCACTCTTACTACCTCCTTAGTCCAATTCAAGAAGAGTCTAAAACTCCATTTTAAGTCACATTGGCTTTGCCAATGCTCTAACCCAGATTAGCTCCTCTTCGTTAAACCAAGGTCATACTTTTCCTCTGGATTATACAAATTCAAAAACTTTAACCTTATAATCTCAAATGATCTATCTCTATATTTCCTTGACTTACTTCTGACCATAAACGGAAGCCCTTAAATCTTTTCTAAATGGACAACGTAGGGAAGAGACCTGTAACCCCTAACAAGAACAATGTATAGTAACTAAACTCAAAATCTATAATTGTCTTATTTTTAAGCTAGCATGTTTTAAAAATCTGTATGAGAACTTTTGTATTTTGTGGTTGCTATAGCTAGGATGTATTGTAGCAGTATGTAAATTGATTTTTTTCCCTCTCATATGCTTTATTATATGTAAAAATCGGTAATTGTGACTATGTTGGAGCTTTTCTCCCCGGGCCTCCACTGAAAATGGACATGTATCCAGTCGGACCATCCCGGTCAACAAATGTAAAATAAATAAATAAATATAAATAAATAAAATATGCAATGGATTTGATAATATGTGAACACATGGGTCAGTAAATGTTGTAAGAAGAAGATGGTACAAATGTAATTCTTACAAACATTCATATGTAGGCTTAGGAGCAAGATACTTGAATAGAGTGCGGCACTAGACAGAGCTGGCAAAGAACGGATTAAGGAAAAACATCTTTTCACTCAAGCAAAAATACTCTTCCTTACCCTAAATACATCCATTCTTCATAATGTTTGTTGTACTAACTGCTGTCTGTAGTTTCATCTGTTAGAAGGAAGGAACTACAGACAGCACTTAATAAAATTTGCATATTTATCCTTCTGCCAGATAACAACAATCACTGTGCCATGATGGAACAATTCCATTGGCTACATTTACAATGCAGGGCTAGTCTAATGTTTGGAGTACAAGTATTTAAAATAAGCAAGCTTGGTCAATGTGCACCATTAAAAACTACTTATAAGGCAACAAATGTATGACCTTATGGATGACCTCAATGAATCTGCAACATTCTCTAGCCTCTATTATAGAACCTCTATAGTTGAAAGATGGTTTAGTATAAACTTGAACTTGCTACCTGGAACCACTTTTCTTCAAAGATATAAGGAAAGTTAATACATTAGAGCTCTTTAAATCTAAACTATAAGAGCATCTCTTTAAGGAATCTACCTGTACTTGCTTCAAAGATAGTGGTTAAATCAGGGGCAGTGTGCAACCCAGTTCTGAAACTGCTTTATTATACTTTGTCATTTAAACTTCAAGTGTCCCAGTAATTGATGTGAATAACTTGTTTACATGTGTAAATATATTATACTGTGCATACAAACTCTGTACTCTATAATTTGCTTTTCTATTTATCCTTGATGAACTATATGAGGTCAGAACTGTTACTTGATGTACATGTTTTGTCTTACCCTAGTAACTCAGGCTTGGCTGAAAAGGGTCTGCCAACCAACGTTCTTATGTGAATGACAACAATGAAATAAAAATAAAAGAAATAAAATAAAACCTAAGAAAATAAAAAAAAATGCTAGATTAAAAGGATAATATGCATTAAAAACTTCACTGGGGGTTGGAAAGAATCACAGAAAGGATGAGTTGAATTATCGATCCTGATGTATAATCAATACACATTGGGCCGGATTCACGAAGGCTTGCACGGAGTCTAAGAGTAGTGTAAGACTCCATGCAGCCTTCGCGATCCAGGAACAGCCCAAAGTCCGTGTAAGAGTCAAGCTAAAACGGCTCTTACACGGAGTGGGCGTGGATAAGCTAATCACCTCACTTGCAGCCGAATAGCATGCAAATGAGGCTGATTAGTGATCCAGGAAGCCCAGAACAGCCCGTGTAAGAGCCGTTTTAGCTGCAGAAATGTACTCAGTTGACAACTGAGTACGTTTCTGCAAACACGGCAATGGAGCCATGTCAGCTCCAAATAAAGGGTGCATATGTGACAGGCAGCATGCCAATGGCCAAATATGTGGCCATTGGCAAGGTAACCCCATGCAAATATATTAAAAATATAAAATTTTTTTTCGGCGATTGCCGATGTTTAAACCCAGCGCAGCCCCGCACAAACGGGCTGCGCTGCATAGAACATAAAAACGAAGGTTTTAAACCTACAAATGTAGGTTCTATGCAATACATGGAATGTCAATGCAATGACCAGCAGAGCAAAACCAACATGGCCACCGTGTAGTGGTTGCTAAGGGGGAAAGCTGAGTCTAAGAGATGTAACTAAGCATTAGTAGGCAATCTGATGCAAATGAGTGTAAGGATACTGAATACCACTGTCACATAGCAAATGAGCACATTCTGAGTAGTGTAAGAGTTACATAAGGGGGAGGAACAGAGTAGGAGATAGGTGACATCACAGGGGGGAATGGTAGAAAGAGATGCAGTTCATTGGAGGTTAGAGTTACATGACAGATGTCAGACAGATATCAAGGAAAGAGGTGTGCCACTAAGTAAACATGAGAAAGTCAAGAAATGGAAGGTGTACACTGTTGCCTACACCAAAGTTTCTTGTTGGACGTGTTTGCGCACGTGTGCGCACCACGAAGCGCGAGTAAGGCAGTGTGCGCACGTGTAAGGCAGACTGAGCATGTGGGAGCGTGTTGGGAGATGTTTAACACTGTTTGCGCGGGCATGCACGTGTTTAAAACTGAATAAGCAGATTCTGAACTGTGTAAGTATGTGTGCGCGCGTGTAAGCCACTGTGAGCGTGTTTCTGCTGGTTTGCACACGGCTCCACCCTGAGGAAACAGAAAGGAAAAAGGAAGCAACAGATGTAGTAGGAAGTTAGCAGGGAATACTGCTGGAGCTAGCAGGTGAAAACAATTAGATGCAGGCAATTACACAGGCAGAATACTAGCCCAGCCCAGCACTTAAAACTCTGCAAACAGCAGTGCAGAATGTTTCTCTCAAGAGACACTGCAAGACAGGAGTTAAGTTATCAGAAGTGAAAACTGAAAAAGCTGAATGCAGAGCAGAAATGCTAGGGGCTGCCATAGCTGTCATAAAGAGACATAGGCGACTTGCTGAGGGTGGTGACAATGCAGATGGTGCCAGACAACCCGCAGTGAGGAGACGGAGAAGAGTGTACAGGCCCAGGGTCACCTACCACGGGTTACATGAGCTGGAGATAGTAGAGCACTATAGAGTGGACAGAGACCTCCTGCAGCAAATAGTGGAGCTGTGCAGGCCATGCCTCACACACAGAACCAACAGAGGGGAACCCATCCCAGTGGAAACCAAGGTATGTGTTGGCCTAAGAATACTAGCAACAGGTACCTTCCAGAGACCAACTGGCGATATGATGGGGATATCACAGGCATCAGCTTCCAGGGTACTGCACCAGTTCCTGGATGCCATGTCAGCACATGTCGGTGATCATGTATATTTCCCCAATGCCCATGAGGTATTGGCCAGCAATATCGTCTCTTCCAGCAAATAGCGGAATACCCTGAGGTAGTGGGTGCAATAGACTGCACGCACATACGCATCAAAGCACCAGCTGGTGAGCGGGTAGGGCATACATCAACCGGAAGGGCTTGCCCTCCATCAACTGCCAGGTCGTGCGTGATGCCCAGGGCATAATAATGAATGTGTGTGCTGGCTGTCCTGGGAGCTACCACGATTCCCACATCTGGCATTTGATGCAGCTGTACCAGACATTTGCCAATGGGGACATCCCGCACGGACACCTAGTGGGGGATGCAGGTTATGCACTGGAGCCGTGGCTGATGACACCCATCAGAAACGCACACACACCTGAACAGGAACGCCATAATGAGGCACACGCACAAACACGTAATGTAATAGAGCATGTGTTTGGGCTGCTCAAGTCACGGTTCCGGTGTCTGGACACATCTGGTGGAGCCTTGCAGTACACACCAACTACATGTACCCAAATTGTCATGGTATGTGCTATGCTACATAATATGATCTTGCGAAAACAGCTGCAGCAGGACCAGCATAGGGCTGGGCCAAACAGCCCCATCATTGCCAAGGCCATCACAGGCAGGCGTGACTCGGAGGAGGAACAACCTGAGCCTGCCCCAGTAGGCAGAAGGAGGCGTGCCCAGTATGCCCTGGCCTTGGCAAAGAGGCAACGCATAGCACATACATTGGCTCAGTAGGAACCTTGGGAATGATACCCTCTCTGACTCACTCATATAGTAACAGGGATGCCTAACGTGACACAACCTGCTCTCAAACATGTACAGGGAAGTGTAATATGCGCATCCGACAGAGGCAGCCCTGCAGCACCACCTGAGGCATGAATGCTATGTGTTAAGTAATGTAACACCAAGTACTATATGCACACCTGAGGACCCTGACTAACATCCTACCCTCACCAAGCAGCATGCCACAACATGACAATGAGATGATCAAGTGCAACAATTGACTGAAGTATCGCAGTTAGTCAAAGGGGACCCAATGTGTGCCAGTCTGGGATGACATGCTGAGCATGACATGATGCACCACCTGCTAGGACTGGCGTGCACCTATCAGTGCAGGCCGTATGGATACTGGCAAAGGCTGTTGTCACGCACAGTGTGCCCTGAATAGGTAAGGCTCAAAACACAAACCTATCTCCATAGGTACCAGAAGGGATAAGAATAAGATAAGGGATAAGTTGAAACAGCAAGATGCATGCAGTCTAAACTCACCCAGTATGGAGAATGTTGATAACTGTGCTGTAACAGAAAACTGAGGCAAGGCTCACAACAGCACCCTAACACTACCAGGTTACACCTCATACTGTGCTGTACAGCCTCAAAACTTGGAACAAGCTACAAAAGGAGGGTGACTAGCAAGAATTGTCAAGGATAACCACACCCCCATGTCGGTACCACCACAAAAAGCAGCATGGACTAGCCATGCTCAAGTAACAGTGGCTAAAACTGCCCCCCAGTGTATAGCCTGCTACAGACTACTGCCCCAACACCAGGAACTGCATCCGGCCTATGCTGGAATACATGAATATATCAAGTCCTCCAAACCACATTATATTGGGTGACTGCAAATACCCAGACATAGACTGGGAGCATTATACTAGCTCCAACAGTGTAGGACAAAAGTTCATAGAATCCACAAACCAAAAGGCCCAGGAACAACGTACCACTCCCACAAGAGGGGTAAGCATACTGGATGTGATAATCAGCAACATGGGTATGGGATGTCAAGATGAGAAGTGTATTGCTCACTGGTAAAACCAGACCATAGAGTAATCACACTGGATATACAAATCCTGACCACAGTCCCTGGCCGGAAAACCACAGTGGAAAACATGTGCTAAGCAATATTTGCACTCCTCCAAACTGATGTGGAATCCATTAAAGGTCCCGTGCAGGTGCAAAATATGGGCCACACCTCAAAACCTGTAATACAGCAATTCCATGAACACTGCCAGGAATGCTTGGATTATGCAGTCCTAAATTAAAACAAGACACAGTGCCTAAATCTGGCATGGTGGACACCAGCCATAACCAAAACATGCAAGAGAATGAGGAAGCTACTACATGATAGAGCAAACATGAACAATGAAGTAATTACTGATCAGTAGTATGGCAATAAAATCTGTCCACACATGCAATCCACTAAGGCCAGCCACAACAAGTGGAATCTGTGAATCCTGAGGCAATGTTACACCTGCCCCAAGTACACAGACAACCCCCAACTCCACCCAAGAAATACAAATATATGTGAGAGATGCAACCATCCATCCAAACTGGAGGCTGAGCTCCCTCAACTCAGTACTCCCAAAACAAGTCAGTAGGAGAAGGTAACCACACACACCACAAACACATTCCCACATAGACCTATCACAACTGCAAACCAAACACATAAACACAGAAAAACATTCCCGGAGGCAGAAATCACAAACACAGCACACCAACAGAGGCCTCTAAAGCAGACACCCAATCAAACAGCCTCCAAACATAGCACATGCAACACATAGCACACAAAGCTGGTGTGCCAAACAGTCACAGGCCAGAAGGAGAAACAACATGCCTGATACAGTTGTAATAGGTGACTCCATAGTCAGACACACTGCTGTCCCGCACACCAGACTGAACAAGGGAAAGGGTACAGTAAGCTGCCTGTAGGCTGCCACAATATGCCACATAACAGAAATATGTAGGTCACTCCAAAGCAAGTAGAAATATGATGCAGTCATAGTCCATGCTGGTGTGAATGACCTGAGATGTACCGCCCTAGACTACATGTAAAGAGACACAGATGAGCTATCTGATTATGTAGTCCAGGCCGGTATGACACTCACCGTTCACAGCATCCTACCCTTACCAAGAATAATGCCACAGTACAAACACGGAATGATCAGTCATAGCAAGTGGCACACTTACTGGTGTCATTCCAAGGGGATCAATGTCTGTCTGCTTGGGATGTCATGCTTGACAAGCCACGCAGCTGTCCTTGGGATGGCCTGCACCTGTTACCCCTGGGCATCTGAATATTGGATAAGGCCTTTGCCACCTCCATAGAGCCTTTTGTAGGCAAGGCTGAAAAGAATGACCCACCACCCTAGAAAACATAAGTGGGAAGAAACATAAGGGAAATGCTGACCAATGCCAGATGTGTACACCCCAATATGCATGCTCGAGGCCATCCCCAGAATGGAGAACATCGATGTCTGTGCAGTGACAGAAACCTGCTGCAAGCCTCCTGACAGCACACCAGCACTACCAGGTTATACCACGTATCATGTGTCATGGCCCCAAAACCTGGAACAAAACATAAAAGGAGGGTGAGTATCCATAGGCAGCACAGACACCCATATGTCCAGGTAACTGACAATGCACAAGGCAGTGGAGTTCACCCATGTGCAACTAACTGTAGGCAAGACTGCTGTGCAGTCTGTAGCATGCTACAGACCGCACTCTCACACACAATAACCCCACCCAACCGTCCTGAAGACACTGGACAGTATGAATGTCCCACCAAATACCAAACAAGGTACCACAAATTACCACATAGGTGGTAAACCATTATGTATGGAAGGAGTAACCAGGGACCTAGGGACACAAGTGGACAGTAACCTGTTATGTGACACCCACATTGCCAATGTGGCTAGGAAGACTGTCCACATTTGACACTGTATCAGGAAAGGAGTCACATCTACGGCAACAGAGGTCATTGTGCCCCTATACTTTTCTCTAATCACACCCATAATCTAGTACAATGCCTCATATGGGATGTACCTTACCTGACACCTGCAGCAGTTAGAAAGACCTCAAAGGTACCTCACCAAGAGGATAAAGGGTCTCAAATATATGTCATATGCTGCCTGGCTGTAGACACCCCAGCTGAATCCAGTCACATACTGCCCACACAGAGGCATTGCATGCCTGTTGTAGGAGGCCATGCCCAACACAGGAGTAATGGACATGCTCCACCCCAGAAAACACAAATCCATTGGAGCTGTGAGAGTGAGAGATGTCAACCTCAACAAATAATGAAATAGGATGTGCTGGTGGGACAGATACATAATCCAGAGGCTCCCACACCCTGGACCAGAATCCCACTCCATGTTAGGCAGAGCCCCTCACTGACACTGTTCAACAGGAATCTTGCCAAGTGGATGGATGATTGTAGAGTTACACTGGGGTCTTCACTGTGTCATGTCCAGACAGAGGCACAGCAAAGCAAATCATAAATGGCCATAATATTCACATAGCAAGGGGTGTCAAAAGTCACACACACTCTGGCTAGGCTAACAAATGCCCAGGGTGGATAGCCTAGTATGAACCTATGAACCTATGTAGATACAAATTGTACAGGACACTAAGGATAATCCCAAGGCTTACACAACTGATGGTAGGAACCATGTTGGGAATTCACAGATATGCCCTGAATCACACAAATATCACAAACACACACACATATTGCCAACATACATCCTGACAGGTGCAGTGCAACCCCCACGAATGCAGAATATCTATCCCAGCAGACTGCTGGCCCCCTGACATTGCAGATGCTGAGGTAACAGCCAACATCTACAAAGCAAAACACACAGCAGCAATGGTATGAGATGGTGTCCTGGGCTTAGTGCAACATGGACTCCAAGATGAATGGAATGCCAAACCACACTACTGCTCAATGTCAGCCTTACCACAGAATATGTACCCAAAGAGCAGTGTACAACAACAGTGGTCCTTCTCAACAAAGGTGTTGCCTGAATGGATACTGAACACTACTACCCCAGAATCCTGAGAAGCTCGGTTTGCACAGCTATGGAAAGGATCAGCATGTACCACAGACATAAAGATGTTGGGGACCTACTGACACTGGACCCAACCCAGTGTGGCCTTCTCAAGTGCAGATCCTGCCCCTAACCATGTTTGACTCAATTGAAACAGTCATTAAGGTCATTGATGAGGGCAATGTGCTCCACACAGTGTATCTGGACCTTGCAAAGGCTTCTATACAATACCCTACATGTTCAGTATAGATAGGCTCACCAGCTTAAATATAAACCCACATGTCAGTAGAGGGGTTGCAAACCAGACCAAGGACAGAACAGACATGGTCAGACATGCTGCAGCCATGTCAGACTACAAACCAGATATAACTGGCATCCCACAAGGCTTTGTCCTGGGATCTCCCTCGTCTGGTATATATGTCCCATAGGTACAGGCAAACATGGAAGGACTGTGTCCGAACATGTTTGCAGAGGACTACAAACTGCTCACCACATATGATCCACCAGCTGACACAAGCATCCCACAAAGGGCCACATAGAAACAGACAACTGGTGCCATAGCCATGTCAGCAAGCTAAGTGCAGAAACGTGTATAGTCAACCCCTGTGGATATACAGTAAGTGCCCACCAATTACCACATAGGTGTTAACCCATTATGTAGTTAACATGTAATGAGAGACCTGGGGACACAGGGTGATAGATATCCTGCATTGGACAAACATGTGCTGTAGTGTTTACAGAAACATACCATATACCCACCTAATCATGAAGGCTGTCAGATCTAGATAAGGGAGGTCATTGTGGCTCTGCAGTCATCCTTCATCAGCGGTACAATCGACTACAATAGCCCCTGTGGGATGTACCTCAGCAGACACCTCCATCAACCGTAAAGTCCCCAACAGTACCTCATCAGGAGTATCAAACAGCCTGCACAGATGCCATGTGTTGCCTGTGTTGCTGGCATCAATAAACATGCTGCACCTTGTACAATCTGAATGGCAGTGAGCTATGCACATGAGAGACCTGAACCCCAGCACTGACTTACATAGGACAAGCTGTACTGCATGATCCATAACACAGAAGCCACTCCCACCCATGAGTGAACCCCAGCACAGGCTACCCATAGAGTCACTTATCAATCTTCCTCAATAGGAATCCTGATGGGTGGACGGGAGATGGTAGATTTATCCTGGGTATCACTGTCATGTCACAGGTAGACAGAGGCACAGTATACTAACCATGACATATGTCATGGCAAACTCCTCTTACAATGTGTGTTGAAGGACAAACACACTCTCCAACTAGCATTAGACATGGACTAGGGCACATCGCTAGTGTTTGCAATTGTACACCTATGTTGTGGAATACACTACCAATGTTGGACAAGCCTGGTTTAAGTAGTTCATATCTGAACAGAATGCAACATGGTCAGATGTACACAACTGGCCCCTAACCAGGCTGTTGTGCCCACTATCGAAATGTAAAGCAGTGATAGCAGTAAAGCCCAGGATACTGTCCACCACAGTCAAAGTACTACCAGTACACTATACAGTACTACAGTGTTAGGTCAGTGTGAAAGGATGTTGACAACTGTATGCAAAGTATCCCATGCAAACACTGCAGGCACAGTATAATCCTGTTGTGTTCACACACAAAGCAGTTGTACAGTAACTACACAACATGACACACAACACACAACCATAAGCGGGTGATAGTTGTTGAAGTTCACACTCATCCACAAATGTGGTGGGCTGCAGAGTCCAACATATGGAATGCTCACACTGGGCATGCTCACACACTTTGACAACATGCCATGGGAAGGCTGAACTGGGCATGCTCACACACTTAGGCCAAATCTTGGTTTAGCAGTTGGACACACATATCTGGTATTGTTATGTGTTATGCCAGGAACCAACCACATTACAGCAGTCTGCCCAGTGCACACAGTTAAATGACTACAGAGACATACGTGATATAGTGGATCCCTCCCATATGCAAACATCTTCCACAGATGCACAAGTTGTTCATACAAACAGGGAATGCTATGGCAATAAAGATATGCAAACAGTCTATCAGCAACAAATAATGTGCATTTGACAATTAAACATATGGGTGTAGAGGTCAACACTAGGCTGTTTGCCCTAGGGAATGACAGCTTAGCCATAGTGTGCTTGGTGTCTGCCTCCCCACAGGATGCACATTCCCCTTTCTAAACACAGATGATGTCAGCACCCTATAAGTACAGCAGGAGAAAAGAAACTTCCCAGTAATCCGAATAGCGCGCTCCGCTAATGCGTCCGTCTCAAGTGTCATAACATAGTTAGGTAGGGGTTTCAAATCCTGCAAATGCTCAGTGTGTGTGTAAGTCTGTGTGAGGGAAATGTCCCTTTTGGCAAATAGGAAAAGACACTACAGGATGCACATTCCCTTTCTAAACACCGATGATGTCAGCACCCTATAAGTACAGCAGGAGAAAAGAAACCTCCCAGTAATGCGAATAGCGCTCTGCTAATGCGTCCGTCTCAAGTGTCATAACATAGTTAGGTAGGGGTTTGAATCCTGCGAATGGCAAGTGTGTGTGTTTGTCTGAGGGGGGTTTGTGTGTGTGAGGGAAATGTCCCTTTTGGCAAATAGGAAAAGACACTACAGGATGCACATTCCCTTTCTAAACACCGATGATGTCAGCACCCTATAAGTACAGCAGGAGAAAAGAAACCTCCCAGTAATGCGAATAGCGCGCTCTGCTAATGTGTCCGTCTCAAGTGTCATAACATAGTTAGGTAGGGGTTTGAATCCTGCGAATGGCAAGTGTGTGTGTTTGTCTGAGGGGGGTTTGTGTGTGAGAGGGAAATGTCTGTTTTGGCAAATAGGAAAAGACACTACAGGATGCACATTCCCTTTCTAAACACCGATGATGTCAGCACCCTATAAGTACAGCAGGAGAAAAGAAACCTCCCAGTAATGCGAATAGCGCGCTCTGCTAATGTGTCCGTCTCAAATGTCATAACATAGTTAGGTAGGGGTTTGAATCCTGTGAATGACAAGTGTGTGTGACTGTCTGAGGGGGGTTAGTGTGTGTGAAGGTTATGTCCATTTTGGCAACTAGGTGAACAGACTACAGGATGCCCATTCCCTTTTCTAAACACTGATGATGTCAGCACTCTATAAGTATAGCAGGGGAAGGAAAAATTCCCAGTAATGCAAATAGCGTCCTCTACTAATGCGTCCGTCTCAAGTGTCATAACATAGTCAGATAGGGGTTTGAATCCTGCAATTGGCAAGTGTGTGTTTTTGGCTGAGGGGGGTTAATGTGTGTGAGGGAAATGTCCCTTTTGGCAACTGGGTGAACAGACTACAGGATGCACATTCCCCTTCTAAACACTGTTCAGCAGACGGCCATGGCTCTGGCACAAGTTGTCTGTTGCTATGATGCCCCTTTGGAAGATGCTTGTGTCAGCTGGAGAGTCGATTATGGTGGCCAGTTTGCAGTCATCTGCATATTTGGACAGCCACAGTCCGTCCGTGTTGGCCTGTACCTCCAATAAATATATACCAAACAAGAGGGTCCCAGGACTGAGCCTTGTGGGACACAACCCGTAACTGTTATGGGGTCTGGCATGGCTCCAGCAATGCTAACCATGTGGGTTCTGTCCTTGAGCCACTGTGCAATCCATCTAGTGACATAGGGGCTTATATTTAAGCTGGTGAGCTTCTCTAGAATGCCCAAGTGGGGTATTGTTGCGAAGGCTTTTGCAAGGTCCAGGTAGGCTGTGTGAACCACCTTCCCCTCGGCAATGGCCTTGGTGACTGTTTCAAAGAAATCAACCGGGTTACACCCAGTAGTGCTGGTGTGCTCTCAGTAGCCCTGAACCAGGCATCTGTTACTGCACAGATATCGATGTTTTCCATGCCAAGGAGTGTTTTGGGTGCATGCATCTGGAGGTTTAGACATCTGGCGTTGGGTAGCATTGCTCTTAGTGTCTTATCCCTTGTGATACCTATGAAGGTGGGTTTGTCATTTGAGCCCTGCCTAACATAGGCACTATGGGGGTAGCAAGAGCCTTTGCCAATATCTGAAAGGCCAGGGGTGACAGGTGCAGGCCATCCCTAGCAAAGCAGGTAGTTCAACAGAAGATGAATGTGTGAAGGTGTAGTGCCTGTGATTAGTTAGCAGTAGCATATATGACTGCTCACGTGGACACATGCCAGGCAGGTCATATGCACTGTGTCACAGGCAATGTACATGTGAACAGGACAAACAGTGACAACCTGTCAAGTGGGACATGGACATACATATAGTAGGCTATGCAGATGGCACTAGGAGTCCACAGAAGCTCTATAACTATGCATTGCAGGTGTGATCAGTATTCCAGGGTAATTGCAAGCAAACATGCATGCAAACAAAGATACAGTAAACAGGGCTGCATGTAGTCCATTGTACAACAAACAAGCTGTACCAGTTCCAGTAGGTAACACTGCAAATATGCAGGCACTATGCACATGTACATGGAAATACACGGGTCAGATGGCTAGGGTCCAGTCTCAGTGCACACAAGTGTACAGACCATGCATGTACTGTCAGGATGTACAATAACTGGATAGAAACCCATGTGCTCATACCTGCAGTAATACACATGTCAAATAACAGACACTGAGCCTTCACTCAGTGGTTCCATACTTAGTAGGATGTATGCTCCTGGCCTGCCACCACAGTATCCCTGACATATATGGGGACTCTCCCTCCTGTGACAGTTAGTTATGTGTGTTGGGGCTGTCTAGCATGGTATGGGATGTGAGCATGCAGTGCTAGGGTGCTCCTGTGTGTCCTGTACCAGTCGTGTAGTACTGCACACATATCAACATCCTCAAACATCTGCAATGCAGAGTCTAGTGTGGGCAACATGCCACTTGCAATTTACATGTCCATCATTGTGTATTACTACATTCATTACTCTATCCCCTGTGCTACCTATGTATGTAGCCTTCTGTTGACATCATTACCACCAGTATGCCAACATGTGCAGATGATACACTATGGTACTTACCATGGGTGTAGACAACAGGACATGACAATCACACACTTACTGCATCAGGCATGCTGTGATATACCCACAATTAATTCAGCACACAGTACTGTTAACAACATGATACTATTACTACACATCTATGTGGTCACCCTGTGCATCAGCAACATGTTAACCTGTACCTGCACAGTTGTTACAGATTGCAGGAGGTGGCACAGTTTCATCATATGCACAGGGTGTGAACCTGGTATGCCTGAGTCAGCCACCCATACCACCAATTGACATGTATGTGTATGCGTGTTGGTGAGGGACAGCAGTAGAAGGTGGGGCAATGTTGATGCAGTATGTGCGTGTATGAGGTAGCCCTATGTGTTGTCAATTTGCATGTGTGTATGGATGCATACAGTTCCACCTCATGGCTGCCATATACTGGTGTTTGTGGACAGCCACAGACTGTACCTGCCAGGTCATACAGATCAGTGTCTCTGGCCACGGACACGGTACCTGTGCCTTGCAGGGGTGCTACGGACCGTATCCAGTACCAACCCAGACTGGGTACTGTCATCAGAAGCAGGTGTTCGTTGACTGGACACAGATCCCTGTCGGGCCTGGCCAGAGCCACATGCACGTGGTCTCCTGGGGCGGTCTGATGACAGCACAGACCCAGCATTGCTGGGGCTGCTGCTGGCACTACGGGGGCGGCCGCGGCCCTGTTGTCGTCCACGACGACTGCCAGCTGCTGCTGTTGCTGGCATACGGCCACGTCGACGCCTCAACTGCCCACCATCGCCCTGGCTCATGGACATGTAGTTGTGGAACCGGTCTAATATGTCCCCACAACGTCTGTCTATGACATCGGTGAAATCACAGATGGCAGCAGCAATGTCACGCATACTGTCAGTCATGGCTGTGCGACATGCTGCCAGCTCCCTCAGACCCTGTCTGGTGTACCGTTCCATACGTGACTGTGCCTGCATGACAGTCTGAAACATAGCTGAGGTTGTAAGACCTCTGTGGGCACGTCTGACAGGGGCAGTATGCCCATGGATGCTCCCACGAGAACCCCTGGACATCTGTCTGTGTGGTACCATCTCTGGGCCATGCCCATGGCTGCTGTGTGGGGAGGCATGTGCCACAGATACCACATTACCCTGGTCAATGCCCATTGTATGCTGTCCATCACCTAGGGACAGTGGTGACAAGGGGTGTATTGGCAGGATAACTGTGCGCATTGATGGGGTCGACAGCTGTGTACTGTCAATCGGCTGACCAATGGTGGACCCTGGCATACCTTCCTGTGCCATTACACCGATGTCATCATTATCAGTACCCATGGCACCTGACTCAGGTTCCCTGCTACATGACACCAGAGCAGCAACAGAACCTGTGGGAAGGAAACAGGAAACACAGTTTACAATGTCTACACATTACCAGCGATGCACACATGCACAGGTGCACACATGCACACATGCACACATGCACACATGCACACATGCACACATGCACACACCTGCACACATGCACAGGTGCACACATGCACACATGCACAGGTGCACACATGCACACATGCACACATGCACACATGCACAGGTGCACAGGTGCACACATGCACACATGCACACATGCACACCTGCACAGGTGCACAGGTGCACACATGCACACATGCACAGGTGCACACATGCACACATGCACACATGCACACATGCACAGGTGCACAGGTGCACACATGCACACATGCACACATGCACACATGCACATGCACACATGCACACATGCACACGTGCACACGTGCACACGTGCACAGGTGCACAGGTGCACACATGCACACATGCACACATGCACACATGCACACAGTTTCACACAATTGTACAGTACTCAGTATGTGTGATATCAACACACAGACACAGACACACCTACATGCATACAAAGAGCACTACTAAGTGAGCCAAATAGTACTATTACTATCAACACTATTACAGGAATTGTTAATACACACTCACCAGCATGGATAGGTTGCATTGCTGTTATACCAGAGGGTCCTGCAGACGTGAAGAAACTAATGTCAGTGGGCACAACTGTGCCATTGTTACTGAGTATGATACAGGTCAGGAGTACAACAGTCGCCTTTCACAGGTCAGCAGCTAATATTGAGGATATCACACTTGCACATTAAATACTATGGTGACAGCTACAAACCAAGGACACACCTCACACATGCATTAACTACCAGTGTACACAACAGTCAACTATACATATGACATATTACCTGCACGTTCACTGTCTTGCTGCTGTGTGGCTCCAGCCTCCATCATGATGCATGTCTGCTGCTGTTGTTGTTGCTGGTGGACTGGAGCCACTACACCCAGGAGTAGTCCCTCCAGTCTGGTGAGTGGGGGATGTGTAGCCACCCCACCACCTGTGGCGACCTGTTGCCTGTGGATATCTGACGTACGCTGAAGGACATGTCTGATTAAATCACTGCAGTGATGTCGTACCTGCTCATATGTCCTATTATGCGTGCCTATGTCATTTACCCGACGGACAAGGTCTTGCCACAGTGCAGCCCTCTCCTGCTGATTCTGGCTGGTGCGGGAAAAGAGTATTGCATAGTCCCGCACCAGGCTCTGGTGTATCTCCTCATCCTCAGCTGTGGAGTAGGTGGGGTTCCGCGGGTGGGCCATGTACCTGAGAAAGAAAATAACCTGGTATCAGCAATATATGTCAGCAGAATTTGGCACACATACTACACATGCTACTCGACTGTTATGATACAACATATCTCACATATGTAGCATCTGTCTGTCTGTTGGTGGATACACATGTAGATGGCCAGGTATCAGTGCTCGGCCAGCAACTGTGCAACAGTACCTGGCAGACTCCATACAACATACTACCAAACCCCAGCAGTCAGAACACTGATTCAGGTCAGAAGCACCTCCTCACTCTGGGTGTTTGTATCTAGGTACTGTATGGCCTACATCGGCAACTACTGTGAGCTGACCACACACTGATTGCCCTGGATATACATATCCCACCTCCACCACCAGCACAAACGACTATAGTGCATAACATTACAGATACAAACTTTACACTTTGTAACAGTGATATGGTATCCTTACAGCCCACTGGGCCAGTGGCAGATACAACCCACAATGCTGACCCCTACACAATTGCTTTCTACAGACATCTCCGAGAATGCATGGATCATGCAATCCCATATATGACCAAGACACTCTCCACAAAGGGACAGCATCCTGTCTGGTGGACCCCAGCCATAGACAGATTGTATTACAGAAGATGGAAGCTACTGCAAGACAGAGCATCATTCACTAAAGGGAGGGCATGTCTGAGCAGCACTGGTAAGGATCTATTTCCCATCATACAAACTACATGGGCAACGTTCAGAGGGAAATCAAGAGTGACACTACAGATGACCAGGAGGCCTTCTTCAGTTATGTTAGCAACCTGGTCAGGAGCCATCCTCTATGCCCATAGGTAGTACACAACAAATATTTCACTGACACCACAGATATCGACAACATTGTGGCAGACAGGTTCAGTGCAGGTGTCACCCCGCCCTCTCCCCTGAAATAAGGCATAGTTATCCCAGCTGCCCCGTCATCACAGATGTCCAGGTGAGAGACACCCGCAGGACAGCAGAATACACAACATGGATGGGACCTGATGGTATCCCCAGTTGCATGCTACATAACCTCTGACAGGAGCTAAACACACATATAGAAGTGCTATGTAACACTAGCCTGACTACAGGATATGTACCTGTACACTGGCGCACAGCAGCAGTGGTTCCACTCCATGAAGGAGGCACCTCACCATACCAATACAATACAACACAATACATTACATTACAATACAATACTATACAATATGCTATTGCCCCTGTGTGTACAGCAGCATACTGTTCTGCTACCCTGACCATTGTGACACATGTGGTGTGATGGTACCTGCTGCTGTCACACAGTTACACAGGGTGACTCATATGGCATATTACCTATCTGACTAACATTCAGCAGGGGTATGTGTGACATGTACTCATGGGGAGTCTTGCTTCTTATCACTGTGTGGTTTATTGCAGGGTATGTCTTATCTGTGGGTATGAACTCTTACCTCCACATGTGCACACTATTGCAGTGGCACGGACGACACACAGCAGACATTTAGGTTGTGGACGGTGGGAGGTGTTACTATGGTTGTTGGACATCTGTCATGGGTGTGACTTCCATATGTAAATCTGGGAGTGGTAACCTCTATGTGGGTAGCATATGTGTACTCTGTGGTGTTGTCAGTCACTGTGCATTGGTAATGTGTTTGAGTGCGTTGTCACAATGTTGTACATGTCACTGTGTCCTTCTCCATATCTGTAGCTGTCATGTGTGGTCCATACCATGGCATCCATTATGTGGTGTGGAGGGGTACACCGACCTACATGTCCATACCTGACTCACCATGTCCGCGGACACATACCATGTGCAGGTATTCCAGGGATAGTGTGCCACTGTGACTATCATTGGGGCCACTATTGTACACATTTCTGACCCTGCTCACCCCTGACACATGCAGTGGTGGGCGGCCAATCACATATCTGGTGGTTACTGGTGTAGGTGATCTGGAATGTGGTATGGTACTCCGGATTTGACACTGGTGTTCACTCCATGCCTTTGTCACCAGGCACCTGTTGCAATACATCTGTACACATGTGCCTCACTCAGACTTTATATACATCTCTCTCTCTCTCTATATATATATATATATATATATATATATAGCTATATTTATAGGTATATATATATATATATATATATATATATATATATATATATATGTCCGTATACATATACACATATATATATTGATGTACATATATTGCTATAGATGTGGGGGGGAACAGAGGGGGTGTGAGTGACAGAGGGGGTGGGACAGGCTGTGTTGCAGGTCGTCATATACAATCATACCTGTAGGTAGTCAGATCAGTCTGTCTATGTATATGTATCTACATATATCTATATCTGTATGTGTGCATTACATAGATATGTTGGTACAATATTCTATCTACATCTGTCTATGTATTCCTACATCTCTCTCTCTATGTATGTATACATATATGCATATTATATATATATATATATATATATATATATATATATATATATATATATATATATATATATATATATATATATACACATACATATGTTGACATACATACATATCCATATGTTAGACAGGTATATCAACATATTTGTCTACCATACTGTATACACACACTAACATACTGCTAAACATACATAACTGTGTAACCTAATTTGTACATGGCACTACAACCTACAATCAAACAACATTGATATGTGCACATAGATGCTCTCACATACAAATGTATGTACAGCCTTCACTGATAGTTGCTGTATGTCTCCTGCCCTTTACACATCTTCATATACATATGGATACAGACCAATGACACATATGGAGGGTTCACAGTATGTAGACCTTTATAGTATTACTTTACATTACCTGTGTTTGTCACAGCTGCTTGTGCTGCTGTCTGGTTCTCTGTCCTGCTGCTCCACTTCCCAGTTGTCAGCTTTCAGGTGGCTGTTGCTGAACAATTTGTTTCTGTCTGCTTAATTGCAGTTTTCTCTGTCTCTGTCTCTGTCTCTCTCTCTGTCTCTGTCTGTCTCTCACGTCCTTCTCAGGGTGCAATGAAAGTATTGCATGCGTGGACATGGAGTACAGCATACTTTTGTAGGTATCTGCATATGCCCATGTGATGGCCTCTGCACCAATTGTTAGCCAGCATTTGCTAATTGCATGCAGCCACTTGTGTACTGATTGCAATTCTCACTGTGATTTCAGAACAGTGCTATAAAAAGGTGTGTGAGATAGGCATAGCCCTTTCAGATGTTAAGGGCAGGGACCATGCTGTTATGCTGTGGACAATGTTCTGTGAGTGTAAAGGTTGGTATCTCTCTCATATTTCCAGGTGTGTTGTAGATTAACATTCCTCCATTCATTTCTCCAGTTTCCTGTACTAACTGTGTATGTACACTGACAACTACAACTACTACTACTGTTAATGTGTGTGTGTGTGTGTGTGTGTGCTTTCCTTTCACCTTTGCTTGCACTCTGTTGCTAAGGCTTCAATAGTTGCCCTTTACAGTCACTACTTGTATGCCTGCTAGGTGTCTTGACTGTAGTGTGCTGCTGTAGCTTTCCTATTTTCCATGTACATTCACACCTTGGAATGCTTGCTATATCTGCTAGGGTGTTACAGCATGCAGTGTGGTCTGGCCATGGTGTGGGCCTTGACATCTATTAGGGTATTTGAGTATGCTGCTGAGCAGGCCCCAGAGACTTTCAGGTTCATCAGTTATGTGCCTCATGGAATGGTACATATCAGTGGGGTACACCCATTAAAATGTCTGGTATGCTGCAGTTGTGACTGTGGGATAGCATGAGCATATGTATTACTACACTTTTTCTGCCATGCAAGTGGTAAATACTTTCTGGACTCCATAGTTACCATTGCATGTGTTACACCTTTCTGCCTACTGTTTGTACATTTCACATGGGGTCTGTGGGGCATCCCTGTAAGTCATTCACTGTTGCTATGTCTAGGCTCTTAACTATTCAAATATGGTGGTGTTGGACCCGTCATGTGTACAGATATTTGCAGGCTGTCCACATTTCTGCCTCATAATTTGGTCAATATCTCATGCACACCTTTATCCGGCAAGTCACTCTGGGCTCAAGTCAGAATATGGTGGCAAACATTCAAGTTCCAGACTGCATACCCTTCCAAACATCCCACAAAGTGTAGACCCTGTTACTTTCTGAACTGTCTGCATTTGTTGTAACTTTATTTGTAATGTGTCCCTGGTTTTGGGCCTTTGCTCCACATATTTTATTACTTGGTCCGGATGTGTTCCTGTAAGAGGTTGTGGGGTATGGGCAGTGCTTATCCTGCTGTGAGTATGTGTGTGTCTTGCAAGGTGCTATGGTGACATTATTACCTACTAGCTTCCAACTAACATGGCTGTTTCTGTTCACACACTACTATTATGGGAATCCACCAGTTTTGTTTGTAATTCTAAATGCCATGCTTTGTGTACTACACATCTATATTCCCTTTACATTCATTCCTACTGTTACATGATATATTTACTTTAGCACAATGTTCTTATATATGAGTCATGGCTTAGTGGTAAGTCATGCAGACTGCAGTTGCCAAGGTCCTGGGTTCGGGACTCACAGTGGGATTTTCTTTTTCTTTTTAACTGAGTACAGGACCTGTCAATCAAAGTGACTAAGGCACTTTTAAGCAGTTGTAACCAGGCTAGCGCCCTGGCGGTTAGCTCCGCGCACACAAGCGCACACCTGATTACAACCACTTAAACGTGCTTACTCTTGCGCACACCCGCGCTATTTTCCTTGAAAGAAAAGAAAAATGGGGAGACAGGAAAGTGGTGAAAAAGGGGTCACAAAGAGGGTAAGACAGTAGGGAAACAAGCTTGGGATGTGCAGGAGGGATGTAGGTAAGGCCCATAGCTGCCCATTTCTTCATCATCAACAGCTGTGCATATATATGTAATTTGGTGTGACATTTGAAACCTTCCACCCCTGAGAGAGGTGTCAGGACAACAATAATACTTGTTGTACAGCCAATTGGAATTGATAGGTTCCATGTCCAGTAGACATGTGTGCGGAATGGGCAGCTATGTATGGGGCATAATTTTTTTGTGGGTACAGAGTGCCCTTTTTTTTTTTTTTTCAGGTGAGAGTGGTATGTCAGGTGAAGGTAGTCGGTACAGCTGGGGAGGTAAGTTGGGTAGGTTAACAGACAAGACAAACAAGACGCATACAGGGGCGGTGTATGACATGTGTGGGGGGGTTACACAATTGACGGGGACGGAGGTTTGGATATCCAGAGCCCATGAGCCCACAGATGGCAACAGTGGAACTGATATCCCCACCCATAGGCAATTGCCACTGTTCCTTCACTGCCCAGGATGGGGCTGTGCTGGGGGCTGTGTAGGCGGGGCAATGGGCATGCCCGTTAGTTGCACCACCCGTGCCTCAAGCTGGAGTAGGGGCTCAAGGACAGAGTGCCGAATCTCCCTACGCACCACAGTCCGGACGCTACGGAGGGTGAGTGGTGGATCTCCTGCAGCCACACTTGCAGAGGGGGGGCGAGCCCCATCCCCTGCAGCGCTTCCACCCGCAGGTGGCACAGGGCCACCGGAGGAGGGTCCGGACTCGGCACTAGTGCCAGGTGCACTCGCCAGCTGAGGTGGGAGAGGTGGGTCCGCTGGAACCCGCCTTCCCTGTCGTTCTATGTTTTGCATTATGTCATGACAGTTTGGGTTAGTGACATATAATACCATTCACAATTAGTTGTAACAGCATGCATTAGTATTCCCATTAACCAAACACCCAGATATTCACACCATTGAACAGCGTGCATAACACATGCATAATTTGAACAGAAATACACAGTCCAACAACATGCAGGGTTAATTGATGGCAACAGGCCATCAGGTGTGGATGTATGAACAGGGCAGATGCATCAACAGACATGCAAATATATATGACCCAACAGGACAAACGTCCAGGGGTGTTATTTGTGATTGCACATACCATTTTCACGTGGAATGGGTTATATGTAGTTATAGGTTGGGGTGAAGAAAGTGATATTAACACCTTCGAATAACAATACATATGTTGTACATTTCTAATAGCTACAGTTATATACACACTACTGTTCTAACTACAGTTTCCTATATGTTAACTATTTCAACTTGGTGAAAGGACTGTTAATGCAACATCAATATACATTCTATGGTTCTTCATACACATTAATATCTAGCTTTGTTCAGCTACATCTAGGGTACATTTGCTTTATATGGCTGTAGACAAGTGTGGATGTATGGTATATCAGACAAACATCCTATCTGCATATTGCAGACTGAGAGCAACATATCCTGATTTTGGGATACACATTCCAGATGCAGCAACACTTTGAACAGATTTAGCTGTTTGGTTTTGAATCTCACATGCATTTCATTCTGTCTTGACTGCAGTATACTTTATTCAGGGGTTATTACTACTGTATTGCTGGATTCATGGCACTTTCTCACACTCTCTCACTTGCTTTCATTTTACTATTCAGGATGGTACATCTAGGCTTTATTGACATGTTTTAATAGTAGTTATTACAATCCTTTCCAGCAGTCTCACTTCTGTCATGTTTCAGTATTTCTACAGGGATATATTTCACACATGTGATTTATCATCTTCTGCAGCTATACTTTTCAGCCTGCTGCAGGTTGTGTACTATTTTCTTACAGGCAGGGCATTTTTATTTCGGGATATATGTCAGCACAGTTTCATGTTTAGCTTACACTTACAGGCTGCAAACTATTGTGATCAAGCAATACTTGCATACACTATAACACTGTTACTTGCAGATTTTATTCCTTACTGACTACACTGCACTCTTATGCTGACTGTCATACTTTGATATTTCTTTACAGTTACTGGTAGTGGATTACTGACCTGCCTGGTGGCGCAACCGCACCAGCCTATCGCCATAGGCTCTGCGGTTCGCAGAACAGACACCTGCAGCTGTAATATAAATGAAGTAATATTGGAATACACATCTCCATAATATCAGCTAGTTTAACTTTTTACATACATAATTAAATGTTACTTACTCAGTGGTGGGGCGTTGGGTGTTTTCCAGGCCTCCTGGATCCAAAGGTTCAGTTGGTCCTGCTTGCATCTCTTCAGGTCCGCATGGTGGTGATGGACCTGCTCACCTGTCCTTGGAATCCCTGTGGCACTGGTGAGTTCATGAGCCAACCGGTCCCACGCCTCAGCCCTGTACGCTCACCAGAGGACCTGGCCCTGCATGAGTTGGGCCTCATGATTGTGGACTAGGAGCCAGGCCATGTACCTGGACTCCTCAACACCCCACCTCTGCACTCAAAAGCGACTACCCTCTCCTACTCCTGACATTCTGCCTGCAGGTCTGTTCTACAATCGTTTATGCTGTGTATTCCCGCCTATGGGGCTTATATAGTCCGTTTTTCCCGCACATATCTGTGATTGGCCATTTTGGAATTGTATCAACTTCAGTAAACCTGCATTGTCATGCTCTAGTTTGTATTCATTCCTATATATGAGCTATTATTGCATTTCTAGGTACTGCTGTCATGGCTTAGTGGTTCTGTACCTTGACTATGGTGTATAGTATCCTGGGTTCAAACCTGGCCACTGCTTTTCATTTTTCATGACTGTCTAGACATGCTGAGGGGTGTGTCTGTGTAAAGGCAGTTTTGATACGGCTTGCTCAACATTGCCCGTCGGTTAGCTTGTTTGCGCGGTGCGCAGCTCCGCGCAAACAGGGTACGCTGCTTTAAGCCTCATTTGGCTATCGGCACACATATTACGCTCAGCTCAGTTAGGGGCACATAGATTTAGCGTGTTAAACCACTGCTCAGCTACGGGCACTCATTTTGCACCAGTTAAACCACTGCTCATCTACGGGCACATGCACTCACTCTGTTAAACTGTAGCTCAGCTATGAGCACATCTGGCATTTTTTCTTCTTTTGGTACCTCACATGTCTTCAATATAAATGGGCTATTTCATTACATTTTACATGAATTGTGGTTTTATGTGTACATATTTGTCAGGGACTTGTTTCCTGCTTATTTTGCAAAAAAAAAATTGGTGTTGTGGGGGCTCGAACCATGAATGCCTGCTCTTCAGCCAACATCTCTACCGCTACACTATTGCTTCCTGGCTTATTTTGTATATTTAGTTCTTATATGCTTTCCCACTGACTGCTAACTGTAGCTGCGCTACAGGCACGCCCGCGCAAACGAGCGCACTCACGGTTAAACATCTTTACAATTTAAAAAAAAACATAACATGTTCATTTATATTTCTTTTATGTTTATAGTCTGTAGGGGCATGTGTTGTGTTTTGTTTATTCACATTTCCGTGGACTCTGTTGTGGGTGTCTACTTTGGGCACTTTTACACTTCTGGGGGCGTGTCCGCTTGCAGGGCTCGGCCTACGGACACGCCCCCTACTGTCTTACATGGACCGTGTTAGACTTAGGTGTGATTCAGCCTGCTCTCATGAATATGCAGAGCATGCTGACATCACTCCGTTTAACTGCAGCCTCCGTGTAAGAGTTATAACTCTTACACGGAGGCATCGTGAATCCTGGGGATTGTCTTACTGATCATGTGAGGAGTGCATAACAGTGTGAGACAGAAAGTGGATGATTGTAAGTGGATGCACATAGGAAGACAGCTGAAATGTTTTTTTGAGATTGATAGGTGGTGATAAAAAAGAAAGAGTGTGCTGCAGAGGTTAAAAGAACAAACAGTAAAGGTAAGAATGAGAAATGCAGCAACCACCAGTGTGAGATAAAGGGGACTAAAAGGGAAAAAGTACTGCTCATTATGAAGATATGTTTGTAATGTGGGATACTGAATCCTGAAAACAAAGATTATGAGGAATGGCTGTACTTAGAATAATGAAGAGTGTCCAATCACCATAATATCTCTGTAATATCCCTAGATGTTTCTCTCATTATTATACAGCTTATTGGCTTTTATAGCACCACATTTGTTTATGCAAGAACTGTTGCCTTATTCATTATTTATATCGATAAGAAAACATTAAGAAATTAACTGTCTGTTTTTCTTTGGGATGTTTCTAACCATAATAAAGCACCCCAGTGCAAAGTGAATCTTTACAATGCTCCATCTTTGTGTTATTCTGTCTGGGAAGCTTCTTGAAACAAATAGTTTGCAGTTCCATCTGTCTTCCATAGTTTAATCTTTTTAGCAAGCTAATATATGTGATCAGCACCTTGGACATGGCATCATGGCAACATTAGACAATGAAATTAAGTAACTATTATCAGTTAATGACATTTATTGATCTCATACTCTGACACCTTCATGGCTTTCAGCTACCAAGCAGATTTTTGCCTTACAGTGTATGCTAAATAAACATGCCAGTAAATAGGATAATAAATAACTAACATGATGCAATTTCAATACCTCTTGGGCACTAAATGACTTTTTATGGGGTTTGTGAGCTAAACTGCAAAATTGCTATTAGTAGTGGCATATGAAATGGAAATAAGCAAGCAAGATATCATTTCACGTAACTGATATTGTTAATTAAAATGTTTTGTCTGTCATTGCCTAGACTTCAACATCCATGATAACATTTTTATTTAGCATTCAAAAAGAGGGTCATGCATGCATTTTTAATGAAACTGTCATTTATTTAAATGATGTATATTTTAATATGCCACTAAAAACATGGTATCAAACTTGATGAAAATCTGTTTTGTTAAAATTATTATTAAAGATGCCTGATTGCTCTGGGAATCTAGTTCACTGACTTTATGATGTGCTGCATGAGAACTAAATAATCATGTCTGTAGTTCATCTGTAGTAATTGTATGCATTGAAACTTCAAAAGCAAGTACAAATTCTAGTTCTTTAAGCCTTCCCTAATCTTTTATTTATAGCAAGGTTATATCTTTTTACAGCATCCACGGTGGTGCAGCGGTAGCATTGTTGCCTCACATCAAGAGATTCTCCCATTCTATTCTGAGTGCCTTCTGTGTGAAGTCTACATGTCCTCCCCGCAGTTGGGTGGGTGTTTGAAAGACTTGCTTAAATGGGCATGCCTTCATTGAAGGTTGAATGTCGAGCTGGCACCTCTGCGTTTGTGAAAATCTACTGCCAATCATTAGCGGACCGGAGTTCCACTGTGGCGACCCCTAACTGGCAAAAGCCGAAAGACAAACAGCAACAACTGCCATATATGGATGTTTAAGGGCTCGCCAAAGGTAGTTTTGGTCAATGTAAAAAAAAAAACAAAAACAGTTTGCCAAAGCTACTTGAAACAAACATTATAATATTTTTTTTACCCTTGAAATCCTCCCCCACCACACCCCAACTCACCACCAGATTTATATATATCAACTCTGAGATCACACAACAGTGAAGAAAAATAGGAAACTGTACTGTGAGAGAAAGTAGCTTTGGTGAAGAGTATTTGTTCTTTTTGAATTTGCCAATGCTGCCTTCATCCATCTGACATGCTCCTACCATGTTGTTGTTGTTGTGTCTTTCGGCTTTTCCCGGTTAGGAGTCACCACAGCGGAACTCTGGTCTGCTAATGATTGGCAGTAGATTTTTACGTGCCGAGTTGCTGGCCCTGATGCACAACCTTCAACGAAGGTACGCCCATTCATGCATGTCTCCACACAGAAGACACTCTAGCTGAGAATCAAACAGGACAACGTCTTACTGTGAGGTGGCAACACTACCGCAGCACCACCACCGCAGTTATCAAAAACTTACTGCAGGATATACTTAGTGTGTTCAGTGACAGGAAAACATTTTGTCTTATAAAAAGAGCAGGTTATTGTTCACTCTCATATCTAATGTAAGTGGTTTGCCACACTACTACTGTTTCATTTGCAGCTGACTTTCTTCACACATACTGCTTTATGTGCTATACCAGAAAGGCTTATCCAGACTCTGCTACACTTTGCTGTGAAGGAAAGGTTAGTTTGCTTTTATTTTTTGTTTTTGTATTACTTTATTGCCTTTTTATATTTTGAATACTGTGGTTTGTTTTCTTTACTTTGTGTTTTACTTGCATTCTGCTTTAACAGCATATTAAAACTTCAAAAGTGACCACAGCTCTGTCTCTTCTGAGTCAGGCAGAAATGTTTTCCTGCCCTCCCATCCAGTTACAGTTGTCTTGTTAAATACCACTGTCTTTCTAGTTGCCTGCCTCTTATGTTAATCTGACATATATCTAATTTCCTCTCTACTTTCACAGGCTTGTGTGAGTAATCGCAAAATCATTTTTGAAATCCCTCCCCTTCAACTATTTAAATGTATTGGCCATCCTACTGTAGTCTATAGTACCAGAATACAAAAGTGACCACCCCTTTCAATCCATCTTGCTGTTTTAAAAATAGTAACTCTCCACTAAACCTTAACTTTTTAAACAGGTAAAACTTAAGTTACCTACTTTCACATCTAACTTCTCTAGTGCACACTGCAGTGTGCATTTATTTTTCATCTTACCTTTAAGCATTCCTTTGACTAGCACTTGCTCTAATACCTGCTGGAAAGCACTAGGAAGCCTTAAACTGATACAAACACTCAACTATCCTTGTTAATAAGGAGAAATTAATAGTAGGCACTAAACAGCCTATAATTGCAAAGTACCTTGCTAAGGTAAGGGAAAACAGCTCCTGTACTTTACAAAAAAAAAAAAAAAAAAAAAAAAAGCACCAAACCAGGCATGTCCAAGGGTCAGTTTCCGGTGATTTCTCCTGTCCACCTGGTGAATCTGGGCATACTGGGGCAATGCAGCAATTGCCTCATGTACATAGACAACCCTCTCCTCCTACCACCCAACACTACAACCTGTGAGACATGCACTTACAT
Organism: Protopterus annectens; assembly: GCF_019279795.1. NCBI lineage: Eukaryota > Metazoa > Chordata > Ceratodontiformes > Protopteridae > Protopterus > Protopterus annectens. The sequence goes on from NC_056731.1 coordinate 1,965,783,776, forward strand.
AGCCAAAATGGAAGCAAAGCTCTCTCCACCCAAGAGTGTGCTAGACAGTCAAGAGGAGAAGGTTAACACCCACACTACACCTCAAGTAACACATAGCCCTTCTAAACCCACACCACCAATACCCACATATAGCAACACTAAATCCACATATGCAGAGGCCCTTAACTGTAACCTGCCCAAGCAACAAGGGCCTCTGAAGCTGAAACGCAAACAAACACCAATCACAACCAAAGTGTCACATAGTTCACAACACCAGTGTGCCACCCAGCAACAGCCCCTAAGGCAAGACAACGTACCTAACACTTTAGTCATAGGTGACTCTATAGTCTGGCACACTGATGTCCCACTCACCAGGTTGAACAAAGAAAATTACAGTCAGCTGCCTGTCAGGTGTCAGGATCCGCCACATAACGCATGCACTCAAGTCACTCCACAGCAAGTACAAATATGACTCTGTCATTGTCCATGTTAGAGTGAATGACTTGAGACGTACCTCCCTGGACTACATGAAAAGAGACATGGAAGAGCTCTCGGATCATATGGCCCAGGCAGGTATGACCCTAGCCCTGAGCAGCATCCTGCCTTCACCCAGAATTATACCACAATATAAGGACAAAATGATTGACTTCAACAATTGGCTAAGCTTCTGGTGTCATTCAAAGGGGATCCAGTATCTGTCTGCCTGGGACGACATGATCGTCAGACCACGATGCTTTGCCAGAGATGGTCTGCACCTGTCGCCCTTGGGATTCAGGTTACTGGTTAAGGCTCTTGCCATCCCTATAGTGCCTTTTTTAGGCAAAGTTCAAATGACAAAACCACCACTGTAACAGGTACAAGCATGCAAAATCTGAAGGTAATGCTACTCAATGCTAGAAGTCTAAACCTCAAAATGCACTCTCTCGAGCACTCCTAAAAATGGAAAACATCGATATCTGTGCAGTAACTGAGACCTGGTTCAAGGCTCCAAAGAGCACCCCTGCAGTATCAGGCTACAACTCTTACCACACTTTTCGGCCACCAAATCAGGACCGAAACACTAAAGGTGGAGGAGTGTCAATATTCACGAAGGATATTCACACCACTAGGCTACTTGCCCAACACAATGCGTCTGAAATTCTCCAGGTGCAACTAACACTAGGTAAGACTGCAATCCAAATTGTAGCTTGCTACAGATCCCCCACCATACCCCAATATTCTCACTACACCTTTCTAAACATACTGGAAACTATTAAGATAGAACCAAACACCCTACTACTGGGTGATTTTAACTACCCTGCCATTAACTGGGAAAACTACTCATGTACCAGCACCTTTGCCCAACGGTTCTTGGAATTCATAAATTCCAACGCCCTGGATCAACTAATCCATAGTCCCACCAGGGGCTCCAATATCCTAGTCCTGGTCATTATGAACATGGGAAATCGATGCTCCACACCTATGGTCACCCCCTCGTTAGTCTGGTCTGACCATAAGCTAATCACCCTTAACATCCACATCCCACCCCCACCCCCCCCAGTAAGGAAACCTCCATAAAAAACTTCTCCAAAGCCAACTTCATGCTACTCAAGTCAGAAGTGACAAACATCATGACACCCATGCAGATGGGAACTGAAAGTTCAACTGCTGAAACCTACACTAAGGCACTGTACGAGGACATCCACTCATGCATGAATTGTGCCATCCTAAATAGAACCAAGATGCTCTCATCCAAAAAAAGGAAGCCAATCTGGTGGTCCTCTGCCATAAACAAACTTTACAACAAAAGGAAGAAACTGTTGCAGAAAAGAGGAAAATCCCAGGATGCAAAAAACTCCCTTACCAGCCTCAGTAAGAAACTGAGATCCCTCATAAAATCCTCAAAAGCTAGTTATGAAAATAAAATTGCCAAAGATTCCAAAGGCAACCACAAGGCATTCTATAACTATGTCAAGAATCTAAATGGCAATGCTCAGATCTGCTCTGAGCTAACACAGAATGGCATTAAATATACTGATCCCAAGGATATTGCCAATATCCTGGCAGATAGATTCAGTGCCAAGTTCACCCCCCTCTCACCCCCTAAATGGCCCATCTCAATACCGGAAGATTGCCAAATTCCAGTAATAATGGCCACACAGGTACAAAACGCACTCTCCAAAGCTAAGAATACAGCATCCATGGGACCAGATGACATCCTGGGCTGTGTACTACATGAACTACAATATGAACTGGCACCTCACCTAAGTGTCATGTTTAATCATAGCCTCACCTCAGGTTTTGTGCCCAGTGACTGGTGCAGAGCTACAGTTATCCCACTCGACAAGGGGGGATCCACCTTGGATCCTGGAAACTACCGTCCCATCAGTCTGACGAGCCTTATCTGCAAGGCCATGGAGCATATTATCATGGAACTTATAAACAAAGACATTGGCAACCTTCAAACACTGGACCCCACCCAGTTTGGGTTCGTGAAGGGCCAATCTTGTCTCCTGAACCTGATTGACTTCTTCGAATCAGTCTCCAGAGCCATGGACAAGGGTAAGGTGGTCCACACAGCCTATCTAGACCTTGCCAAGGCCTTTGACACCATCCCCCACTCTGGAATCATAGATAAACTTACTAAGCTGGACATTAATCCCTACGTCACTCAATGGGTTGCTAACTGGCTTACTGATAGAACCCACACTGTAAAAGTAGCCGACTCCAAATCCAGCTCCAGACAAGTGACAAGTGGAGTACCTCAGGGTTCAGTCCTGGGACTGCTCTTGTTTGGCATCTACTTCTCTGAAGTACAGGCCAACACTAAGGGACTCTGGCTAACAAAGTTTGCAGATGACTGCAAACTGGGAGCCATTATTGAATCCCCAAATGATGTGACAAAAGGGCCTTACAGAAACAGATGCTTGGTGCCAGAGCCATGGGCTCAAGCTCAATGCCAAGAAATGTATAGTTATCCCCTTTGGAAAAAAACATGTACCCGTGAATTACCATATAGGTGGCAGTACACTAAACACTGAAAGTGTGATAAGAGACTTAGGGACACAGGTGGACAGTGGTCTCACCTTCAATAACCACATCACCACAACAGTCAGGAAATCCTTCTATGTGGCACACCTCATCACTAAGAGCTTTTCATCCAGAAAAAAGGAGGTCATTGTCCCACTGTACACATCCCTCATTATACCCACTATAGAATACAACGCCCCATTTGGTATGCACCTCTCAAGACATCTGCAACAACTGGAAAGGCCGCAGAAATACCTCACTAAAAGAATCACAGGCCTAAAGCAGATGCCCTATGCTGACCGCCTTAAAAAACTCCATATCGTCTACTCAGAGGCGATCTCTGCTTAACATATAAGGCCATGTCAAACCCAGAGCTGTTGGACATGCTACACTTAAAGAAATCCCAATCCCTCAGAGCTACATGCTCCAGGGATCTAAACCTTGTCATCACAATAAACAAAACATGCTGGAGGGATAGGTTCCTGACCCAGAGACTGCCCAGACTCTGGAATAGATTGCCCATACATGTCAAGCATAGTGCCTCTTTAGCCCTCTTCAAAAGGAACCTTGACGATTGGATGGGAGAAAGGAAATTCACCCCGGGGATCACGTCAGTCGCCCTGCTAGACAGGGGTCCAGGGAAGTAAATAGTGTGGGAAGAAATAGCCAGGGAATTGTTATGGCTAGGTTGTATAGGCCCTAGAGCTGATAGCCTAGTACCAACCTATGAACCTATGAACCTATGTGTCTGAAAACTGTGGTCATATTTCAGCTCATGCCCAAAATGAGCAAATAGAGGGTGGATATAAGCTTTCTAGTCACCACAGTTTAGATAGGGAAGCACCAATGAGCTATGATACTCTATTACTGACAAGAAAATGTCTAATGCTTAGGAATAGACACTGAATGGTGTTTTATGTATACTTTTTATCCATTGGATTCTTCATTCAAGAATTGTATTCATTTGAGATACTCCAGTATGTATAATATCCCATTAAGGATATTGTGTCATTATTTATTCTATATATACCAAATCCTTAATTCCATGCATAAGTACTCCTATATTATTATTATATGGTGTCTTTACTGCCTCATAGATATTATATGTATTGCTACTGTTCTTGACTTGCTTGTCACTTAAACTCCTTGTATGTATTATTCACTACAGTCATTTTTACTAATCTGGTTATTGCAACCTGTTGCACCTGCTGATTAAGCTACTATTTATTTGCTGGATATGATAAACCAAGATGCTGCCAGCCCAGTTAGCTGGAACTTTGTAAATAATTCTATGTCACTTGAAAATATTAATATGATTTATATAGAAATGTGACACTGGCAGCCCAGCTAGATAGAATTTTGTAAATAATTCTATGTCATTTGTGAATAGTAATATGATTTGTATGCTTGTCTTAAAAATGTAAAAAACTATATGTTCTGTACTGAGCTTCAAGATTGTAACCACAGTGCACCCTGCTGGAAAAGAGCAGAAATGTGTATAAGCTATATGCCAATGCAAATGTGTGCTTTCATGGTAGATGTTGGAATATACAAACTAAGAAAATAAGTTGATATGTAAAGAGTTTTATGATGTGTTACAAAGTCAGTTTATCTCAGCTAAGAGACAGGATGTCTAGGCTAGGTGGTTCTTTCTATTGTCCGGAAACAGAGGTAATTGTAGGTTTCCAAGGTACTTGTTTTACGACTTTCAGTTTTAGGCAAGCTTCTAAGAGAGAATTGTCAGCTTCTGAGAGATAAGTATTTTTAACAGGGACATGTTAAAAATGTAAGTTCCTGCTAGCCTGGGAACTAGGCAGAGGTGACAAGAATGATGTAATCTGAGATGATTCAGCAGTAATGTGTATTATCAATTTAAGAACTATCTCAGAGAGAAAGAGAGTGCATTTTGTATCTTGTCTTGGATCTGAAAACATTCCACTCGCCAGCACTTGTCTTGCTCTGTAAGTAAGTTATTTAGGTACAGTGATTTCTCTTAGAGATAGATAGAAATACAGTAAGATTAGTCTAGCTGTTTCTATATTTATGTAAGACTGTCCTGCAATTTTGTTTTAAAATATTTCCTGTGATTCTGAAGTCTACTGTCACTGTATTGGTTAAACAGTATCATCTTGTGTTTTTATTATTTATTATTAAATATATGCAAACCTATTAATTGTGGCTGGTTTTGTATAGCGATACATAAGCTCTCTGAGTACTTGCATATGTATTTGGTGATACTGTAGAAGCTACTACAATAGCCTTCATGTCTCAGTCACACTTACCATTTGGATAATAGTAACATTACACAGTAGAACTGGTCACCCTTCGGGAAGGGCCTTTTAGTAGCTGATAAGTAAGAGTGGTTAGTGGCAGTGATTTCTACTTTATAGTCTGTGCAGAATGGGGCATAGCTAGTGAACCTGTGCCAGCCTTCCTCAGGAGAGTCTGTGTGTTTGTATATAAATCAAATCTTACCAGGACAATAAAATCTTAGCAGAAACCTAACAAGACAACATAACCACCCTCACACATATAAAAATGTCACTAGGCTACAGGTTGTAAACTTTTCATGACACTAAGTCCATGAGTACAAACAGAAATGTCCTGGTAAATGGAAACTTTATTGTCGGGAACATAGACTCCATGCTTCTGAGACTGAGAAAGGACAGGGTGACAGTTAATTGTTTCTCCACCACCAGGATCAGTGAAGTTATGAGGGGTCTTCAGTCCCTCACCCCAGGCTAATATGAATGCAACTAGTTGTTGTGGCTTATGTGGGTGTGAATGACTTGCAGTACTCAATCATGAGGGATGAGTAGAGAGATGTGTTGGATATCATTATGCATGAGTCAGATGCAGGCAAGACTCTGCTCCTGAGTGAAATCCTACCTTCATTCAGAATGATGCGTAAATACAAACAAAAGTAAGTATGCTTACTAGTATGGATGGCACAGTGGTGCAGTGGTAGCACTGTCACCTCACAGCCAGAGGTTCTCCAGTTCGATTCTTGTTTGGGATGCCTTCTGTGTGGAGTCTGCATGTCCTCCTTGCATTCATATGGATTTCCTATGGGTAATACAGTTTCCTCTCGTGTTAAAAAGATGTGTCTGGACTCTTTCTCCCCAGGCCTCTGCTGAAAATTGTCTTTGTTCCAAGTCAGACTTTCCTGGTAAACAAATGTTAAGTAAGTATCTAATGTTATTTTGGGGATCCAGTATGTGGGATGAAATGGCAGACAGGCTAGCTTGCTTCTAAAAGGATGGCCTACATCTCTCATTCTGTAGGTTATCCTTACCAGTTAAAGCCCTTGTTACCATTATGTCTTTTTAGGGAAAGTCCAACTACTGGAAATCCAAACATATCAGTTAAAAGTGCAGTCAATTTCAAATCTGAATATATCTAGGTTTCTTTTCTTAGTGGCAGTAGTCTTAATAATAAATTGCCTTATTGTGAGGCTGTCCTGCTACTTAAAATAAGCCATGTTAGTTTTGCAACTTTACAGTTTCATAGTTTCATAGTTTCATAGTATAGTACTAGGCTATCTGCCCTGGGGCATTTGTAAGCCTAGCCATAGTGATGTGGCTTTTGCCACCCCATGAAATGGTACAAAAATTGTACAGAATAAATTTGGAATACTGTGCCTCTGTCTAGTAGTGACACAATGAAGGTCCCCTTATATAATAGAATTAGTTTACTGTGCCCCTCTCTAGCAGTGACACAGATGTGACCCCTGGGGTAAACTTATGATCTCCCATCCACTCATCAAGATTTCTCTTGAAAAGAGTCAGTGAGGGGCTCTGCCTAATATGAACTGGGATCCTGTTCCAAAGCATGGGAAGCCTCTGGGTTATGAATCTATCCCTCCAGCATGTCCTATTCATTCTTGTGCCGAGGTTTAAGTCTTTAGCTCTCGTGGTCCTGATGGATTTGGATTTTTTGAGGTGGAGCATGTCCATCAGATCCTGATTGGACATGGCCTTGTACGTCAGGCAGAGATCACCTCTGAGCAGGCGGTATGCTACTGAATAGAGCTGAAGTTTCTTTAGTCTGGCAGAATAAGACATATGTTGGAGACCCTTGATCCTCTTGGTGAGGTACTTTTGTGGTCTCTCCAGCTGTTGCAAATGCCGGGTGAGGTACATACCAAATGGGGCATTGTACTCAATCATGGGTCTGATGAGGGAGGAATATAGGGGTACAATGACATCCTTGGATCTGGATTTGAATCCCTTCATGATGAGGTGTGCAAGGTAGAATGTTTTTCTAACCACTTTGGCAACGTGGGTGTCAAATGAGAGGTCGCTGTCGACTTGGGTCCCTAGGTCTCTGATTACTTTTTCTGTACTCAGTGGGTTGCTGTCAATGTGATAATTTGTGGGTACTTTGTTTTTCCCAAAGGGGATGACTATACATTTTTTGGCATTTAGTTTAAGGCCGTGACTCCAGCACCAGTTGTCCGTTTCTGTGAGGCCTTTTTGTAGGATGTGTGTGTCTGCTGGTGTATCGACTATGATGCCTAGTTTGCAGTCATCTGCGCACTTTGTCAGCCACAGCCCTCCCATGTTTGCTTTAACATCTGAGAAATAAATGCCGAACAAGGGGGGGTCCCAGGACAGATCCCTGTGGGACACCACTTGTGACTGGCTTTGAGTCTGACATTGCTCCAGCGATTTTAACTTTATGGGTTCTGTCCTTTAGCCAGTTTGCAACCCATCTAGTGACATAAGGGTTTACTTTTAAGCTGTTGAGCTTATCTATGATGCCTGAGTGGGGTATTGTGTCGAAGGCCTTAGCCAAGTCCAGGTATGCTGTATGGACTGCTTTGCCCTCATCAATGACTCTAGTGACTGTTTCGAAAAAGTCAACCAGGTTTAAAAGGCAGGATCTGCCCTTTAAAAAGCCGAACTGGGTGGGGTCAAGTGTCTGCAGGTCCCCTATGTCTCTGTTTATGAGTTCCATAATGATTCTTTCCATAGCTTTGCAGACCAGGCTGGTTAAGCTTATGGGGCGGTAGTTTCCAGGGTCTGTAGAGGCACCCCCCTTGTGGAGTGGGACCACTGTTGCTGTATGCCAGTATTCAGGTACATATCCCGAAGTAAGGCTAAGGTTAAATAGCATTTTTATGTGTGGGTTTAGCTCCTCTTGGAGTTCACGTAACACGCAACCTGGGATACCGTCAAGTCCCATTGATGCTGTGTTTTTTGCTTTGTTTAGGGTGGTTCTCACTTGGACATCTGAGATGACAGGGAGATTACATTCAGCTGGGATAAGTATTTCTTCTTTTGGGGGTGAAGGAGGGGAGAAATTTGCACTGAACCTGTCAGCCAGAATGTTGGTAATATCTGTGGGTTCAGTGTATTTTATGTTGTTGTGAACCAACTCTGAGCATATCTGAGGGTTTCCACCCAGGTTTCTAACATAGCTGAAGAAGGCTTTGTGGTTATCTTTAGTGTCCTTAGCGATTTTTCTCTCAAAGGTGGCCTTGGATGTTTTTATGAGAGAACGTAGTTTTCTGCTAATGTTGATCAGAGATGTCTTCCCTTCATGGGATTTTGCTCTGACGTGCAGTAGCTTCCTTCTTTTGTTATACAATTTGTTTATGGCTGGTCCACCAGACAGGACGCTTACCTTTGGTGGAGAGGGACTTGGATTTGTTTGGGATTGCATGATCCATGCATTCTTGGAGATGTCCATAAAAAGCATTTGTGAAGGGTTCGGCATTGTGGGATGTGGTATCCACTGGCACAGTGGGCTTAAAGGATACCATCTCAGTCTTAAGAAGAGTGAAGTCTGCTTTTGAGAAGTTTTTCACGGTGGTCTTTTGTGCTGGGGGTGGAGGTGGGATATGTACATCTAGGGTGATTAGTTTGTGGTCAGATCTCACTAGTGAGGGGTATACTTTCGGTGTGGAGCATTTTGTCCCCATGTTTGTGATGATCAGGTCTAGTATATTATCTCCCCTAGTGGGAGAGGTGACTAGTTGTTCCAGTGCATTTGAATTTATGAATTCCAGGAACCTCTGGGCTAGGGTATTAGGGCTAGAATAATGTACCCAATCTATGTTTGGGTAGTTGAAGTCTCCTAGTATGATGGTATTTTGTGATACATTCATATCCTCCAATGTCTTCAGGAAGGCTGAGTGGGGTTCTTGAGATTGGGAGGGTGGTCTCTAACATGCTACCAGTTGTATAGCAGTTTTGCCTATGGTTAGTTGCACCTGTATGGTCTCTGATGCTTCATGTGTTGCTACTAACCTGGAGGTGTGGGTGTCCTTGATGAATATGGACACTCCCCTCCCTTTGTGGTTCGCCCGGGTTTTGGGGCCGAAAAGCATGATACGAGGTATAGCCTGGTAGCGCTGGGGTGCTCTCGAGAGCCTTGAACCAGGTTTCAGTTACTGCACAGACGTCGATGTTCTCCATGCTGAGGAGCGCATCAAGTGCCTGCATCTTGAGATTTAGACTTCTGGCGTTGAGCAGCATTACCCTTAGTTTTTTCCATTTTGTTTTCTAAGGAGGTGGGTTTGTCTTTTGAGCCTTGCCTTAAAAAGGCACTATGGGGGTGGCAAGAGCCTTAGCCAATATCCGGAAGCCCAGTGGTGACAGGTGTAAGCCATCCCTTGAAGCAGCGTGGCTTGTCCAACATGTCATCCCAGGCCGACAGATATTGGATCCCCTTAGAATGACACCAGTACTTGAGCCAATTGTTAAAGCTGATCATCTTGTCTTTGTATTGTGGTATCATTCTTGGTGAGGGCAGGATGCTGCTCAGGGTCAGGGTCATACCAGCCTGGGCTACATAATCGGAGAGCTCCTCTATGTCTCTTTTCATGTAGTCCAGGGAGGTACGTCTCAGGTCATTCACACCAGCATGGACAATGACAGAGTCATATTTGTACTTGCTTTGGAGTGACCTGAGTGCATGTGTTATGTGGCGGATCCTAGCTCCCAATAGACAGCTCACAGTCACCTTCTCCTTGTTCAGCCTGGTCAGCGGGACATCAGTGTGTCTGACTATAGAGTCACCTATTACTAGTGTATCAGGCAAGGTGTTTGGCCTTAAGGGCTGTGATTGGTTGACACACTGATTTATTGAAGTATGTGTTTTGTTTTGAGGTGGTGGATTTTTGGATGTCTGCTTTAGGAGCCTCTGTTGTTTTGGTAAGTTTTTTATTAGAGCCTCCGAGTATGTCTTTGTGTTTTTATGTGTTTGATTTGCAGTTGTGGTAGGTATATGTGGGACTGGGATTGTTGTGTGTGTGGTTGCCATCTCCTCCTGTCTGGTCATGCCAGCCCTGAGTTGAGAGAGTTCAGCCTCCAGTTTGGCTATATAGTTGCATCTCTCACATGTATTTGTGTTTGTTGGGAGGAGGAGTTGGTTGTCTGTGTACATGAGACAATTGTAGCATTGTCTCAAGATACCCAGATTGACCAGCTGAATTGGAGATGACACCAGTAATCTACCACTCGACATGCTAGAACAGTATAAGGGAGTGCTGTACCTTTAAGGGAAGTGGAAATTCACAGGGGTGGTAAGTAGATGTAGTGCTTTACTTAGTACGAGAGTGCTTACTTAGTAGAGAAGTATTGAGAACAAGTGCTAGGCTTATAATATAGTGAGTAGTCTGGTTATAGAAAGAGTAGAGCTTCCTTAAGGGAAAATTTGAAGAGCAGACTTGGCGGAGCCAGAAAAAGTTTAACCTTGTTTAACCGGTGTTGTGCGCACAACCACGCAAAGCCGTGCAAACGCGGATTTTAAACCGTGAACTACAAAAGAGCTAGAAATGGTCCAAAACAACCAATTACTACAGCTTCTTGTGCTGAGGTCACTTCCTACATGGACAGGTAGGCTGCTCAAGGCTTCCCACTCCCACTGGTGAGCAAAGAAACTTCCTTCTATCCAAGTAAGGTAATGGACAACACAGGAACTACACCACAGCCCAGAATACAGCAATGCCTGTAAACTGGTCTAAACTAGTTGAGGAAGGCTTCATTGTAAAGATAGTATGGTCAGAGATATAGCTAGGATAGAGTAAAAGGGATGGCTGCCCTCAGTGCAAGCTGTTATGGGCACAAACAACAGGTCTCAAGGCAATGAAACTGCATGACCAGCATTAGAAGCTGCAAGGATATCCTGGCTTTATAAGTGACTGCTGATATACCAGTGAAGTTGAGTGTGTACTAGTAACTGTATCAAAATGCTTGTTACAGTTGATTTTCAAACAGTGTGCTAGTAACTGTAGCAAGGTGCTTGTTACAGCTGATCTTCAAACAGTGTGCTAATAACTGTAGCAAGGTGCTTGTTACAGCTCATCCTCAAACAGTGTGCTAGTAACTGTAGCAAGGTGCTTGTTACAGCTGATCTTCAAACAGTGTGCTAGTAACTGTAGCAAGGTGCTTGTTACAGCTCATCCTCAAACAGTGTGCTAGTAACTGTAGCAAGGTGCTTGTTACATTTAATCTTCAAACAAGGCTTTCTTTATTTTTTTGCAACCAACTTTGGGTTGAGACTGTGTCAATCTGGGGGACTACCTAGGGTACCAGATGAACTAGTTATGGTACTTTTAACACCTGCCATGCATTCAGACCTGAGGGAAGCTGCAAGGGTATATTCATATTTGTCAAAAAACATATATCACCATCAGGCAGATTCCGTAACACCCACAATCTGAACTTTATCATCTCCAACTTATTCCAAACAAAACAAAAGCTTCAGTTTCTTACCTGCTATAGGGCACCTTTCATTTCCCAATTTAACCATGAACTATTCATGAATGTACTCACAAAATTACCAATACTACAACTCAATTTTATGACGGATAATTTCAACTGTCCATTGATAAACTGGTGTACCAAAGATTCCTACATTTAATAAAAGATAATTGCCTACAGCAAATTGTAAACCAGCCTATTGGGGATAGAAACATTCTTACCTCTCAACTGTATACATTTTTGCAGAATGTCCAGGTTTTTGCCTTATATTTTTGGTCTGTTCCTCATAAAATTTGTAGTTTTCTGGCAGGCCACTAGGGATTGAAGTCATTATATAATTACAGATGTTGAGTTTCATACATCACATCCTTCAGAAAATGCATGTTAACACAAAACCTATTAAGTCTAACAACCTTCTAAGTTTATTAGAACACATTTAAAATGTGTCCTTACTATTGGCCCTTTGTACCTTTCCCCCAGTTGCATTTGGTTTTGTCCAGATTTCTTCTGTTAAGAGGGTGAGAGGTGTGGAAACATTCTAGACTTCGTCCTTACCAACATAGCCCCCACATGTACCAAAGCTGAGTTATTTTGGTGACTAAGCCTGTTTGAGTTTGTTTCTTCAGTACCTTCATGGAATAGGAATTAGCATCTGAAATTTTGGGCAGTTTATAACTGTTGCTTAATATTGCAATGTTTAAGTGTTTTTATTTTTCGTTTTTCACAAATAACAAGGAAGTGAAGTCAGTTCTCTACCTTAATGCTAGGGACAGCTATCTTCCTCACATCTCTGTTGTGGCTTTTGTACTTCTACAGTGTCTCCAATACTGGTTAAGTCTGATCTCAAACTAGTGAACAAACTACTCAAACTTTATGTTGAGCTCTGAAAATTTACTTGCAATATTACCAGTCCACATGCAGTTTCAACTGTTACTTATGCAACTGAGTTCTACTCCCATCTAAAAAGTGTATCAATCTAGCTGTCTCCTTTAGAACTCAGTGTAAAGAGAAACTAAAAATAAATCACCTTGGTGGTTTAGCAGCATAAATAACCTTTATAACAAAAGAAAAAATAAAACTTTGAAAGTCTCAAAAGAAACTAACATCAGGAAGACTAAAGCAGAACATGAAATGCAAGTACTATCTGAAGCCAAGGGTAATTATAAGTTCATCATTAATTTCATTAGAAAATTATGAAATAAAATCCATCAATATTCCAAACTAATTCACAATGGCATCACCCACTCACACCCTAAATATATAGCTAATATGCTTGCAGAATAATTTAGTGCTAACTTTACCTCACAAACAGTCATCAAAATTCCACAAATTTTTGAGTCCCTTACATCCCAAGATCTTCAAGGAACATGTCATAACTATGCTCTCAAAAGCAAAAAACACCACTTCCATAGGCCTAGACAACTTAGCAAAATGCCTAATAAATAGCACCAAGCATGCCCCTGGAGAACTTCCCCTGATCTGGTTTAATTTAAGCTTAGTCCCTAAAATATTATTTATTTATTGACATTTATTGACATTTGTTAATCGGGTTTGTCCAGCTGGGCTTGTGGCCCATTTTCAGTGGAGACGCGAGGAGAAAAGCTCCAAAAAAAAAAACACAAACAGTTTACAGAGAATCAAACATTTGAGTCAAAAATATGGTCAAAATCGGATATACAAGAACATTAGAGAGACAAAGCAGAAATGCAAACACATGATATATACATATCAATATTTTTACAGACTAAAAATATATTTACATATTTACAAAAAGTGTTAAGTCCAACAGTATTGATTGTAGAATTTAATAAGTATCTACAATAGTGGAGTACTTAGCTGTATGTGGAGGGACTGAAAAGGTATATAGTAGGGTTGTGGGGAGCTTAAGTAGGGACTTCACAAGGACATATTTTGGAGTTGAGTAGATGAAGTTTGAGTCTTTCTTTAAAGTAGGATAGGTGAATGATGGAACAAATGTCTCTTGGGAGTTTGTTCCAGGTTTGGGCGATAGAGTGTTTATATAGGAGTTAGCCAGCTATTTTATTTGGTTGGTAGATTTGTAGTATTTGCTGATTAGAGGTATGGAGAGTCCGTGGAGGAGTGTAGATAGAGATGAAGGAAGAGAGAGCAGGATAAAGGTTTGTAAAGAATGAAGTGTAACATTTGAAGTTGTGACAGCAGTAAAAGATGGGGGGATTCTAACCAGTGGAGAGTATTTAGGGCAAGGTAGTGATGTGTATTGTATGGAGAGTTTGTGATAAATCTAGCTATCTTGTGGTAAGTTTGTTGGAGTTTGTTTAAAGTAGTAGTTTGGATGTTGGTGAGTAATGGGGCAGCATATAGAAGGGAGGGAAGGAGGAGTTTGTGCAAGGGAGAGTCTGTCATTTGTAGTTAGAAAATTTTTGTTGCGATACAGTCCATTGTGATGACACTTAAGTGGACTCTAACCCATTTGCAGGGTATTATAGACCCATCAGCCTAACTAGCCTAATTTGCAAAGCATGGAATGCATTGTATCTGATTTTATAAATGGTGATATCAAAATATACAACTAGGCATTTAATAGTTTAGTTTCATAAACAGTAAATCATGTCTACTAACTAATGTGCAAGTCTTCAAAAATGTCACAAAGGCAGTGCATAATGCTTATTGAGTCCATACAACATATCTTGATCTGGCCAAGGCTTTTGACACCATTCCCTGTTGTTATTTTAAATAAGCAAAAAGACTTAAATAGAGACCACAATATGATAAGGTGGGTGGCAAATAGACTGAAAGATTGAACCCACGTGGCTAAGGTGGGATGTGCCACCTCAGTAGCAATAACATAACTAGCAGCAGAGCTGGATTGTCAAATGGGGTCCTAGGCAGAGTAATGGACCAGCACCCCCCATCACCACCCTGGCAGCTATTCCAGCATCCCGTTACTTGGCTCTCTCCCCACAATTGCTGTAAGCTCAGTTCAAAGTTGTCATTGTGCAGACTATTTTTCTTCTTTAATTTAGCAATGATTATGCCTCACAGCAAGAAGTTCTCCAGTTCGATTCTCGGCTGGGGTGCCTTCTGTGCGGAGTTTGCATATCCTCCCTGTGGTTGCGTGAGTTTCCTCCGGATACTCCGGTTTCCTCCCACATCCCAAAGACATGCAGTAGGTGGATTGGACACTCTAAATTGGCCCTAGGTGTGAGTGTGTGTGTGTGTGTGTGTGTGTGTGTGTGTGTGTGTGTGTGTGTGTGTGTGTGTGTGTGTGTGTGCATGTCTGCCTTCTGTGGAAGGTTGGGCGCCGGGCTGGCAAATCGACACCGTAAAACTCCACTGCCAATCATGAGCAGACAGATAATCCGCTGTGGCAACCCCTAAATGGTAAAAGCCGAAAGAAAAAGAAGAATTTAGCAATGATTAGAGGGACGTGGATTTAATTTAAAACTTTTATTTCAAATTTTATAGCACAAAAACTGATGGCCTTTCACTAAATAAAACAAAGCAAAAAAGTTGTACATTGAAAATACACTTAGCATGAAAAGCAGTAAACTTCTCTTGAAAACATATTTCGCATAAGCAACAATAAACTTCTCTTCTCTTCAAGCTCACATTCACTGAAAATGCACGAAAGCCAGTGTCAGATTAAGTGTACCTCAGTACCAGGGCTATTTTCAGACCATGGGCTCCCTGTATACATCTTTCGGACCATGCTTAAATGCATGTGTTCTTTGATTCACCTTCATGATCATTTTAAATTATACCTGTTCTTTAATACAGCAACATTTGTTAGTGCACATTTCAGATTTGTAGTTTTGAACATTTTTTCCAGTAAGCAGCGAAACAAAATGTATGAACCAATGATGACAAAAGTACCCATTTTGGAACATTTCAACCATAAAAGGCCATTCAGACTTCAGTGCATACGTTCATAGGTGTTTACTAGGCTAATGACCACAAGGGCCTTTTTAAGCCTAGCCATGCATCCCAAATCTCTGACAAGTTTGGGTACCCTTGATTTCGGAAATGAAACATTTACGAGCAGGGGCCTGGGAGATGAACAATTTACAGGCTGCCTGTGCCCATTAGAGACATAGGTGCCAAGCCAGGGATGACTTTCCTGCTCTCCATCCAACTGTCCAAGTTACACTTGAATTGGGTTAGGGAGGAACTCTGCGTCACATGGATGGAGTCATGTCTGAGATACATACCTGTCTCACCAGCAGATCCTATTTATATCACAGGCAAGGTTTAAGTCTTTAGAATGGGTAATTCTGGTGCTGTTTGTTTTGCAGATATGCAGGAGTTCCATCAGAATAGGGTCTGACAATGCCCTGTATGCCAGTCATAGATCTCCTCTCAACAGCCTGTAGGAGACAGAATACAGTAATAGGGCCTTAAGGCAGTCTGCATAGGACATTTTGCTTATGCTCTGTATTCTTTTAGTGAGGAACCTCTGTGGACATTTCTTTTGTTGGATATCCCTGGTTAGGTACATACCAAAGGGGGCATTGTACTCAATGACAGGTCTGATGAATGCCGAATACAGTGGAACAATAATTTCCTTGGACCTAAATGCCATATCTTTGTTTATAAGTTGAGCAACATAGTATGATTTCCTCACCACTGTAGCCACATGATGGTCAAAGGCTAGATTATTGTCTATGTGCGTCCCTGAGCCCCTGACTGCTGGGTCAACTCAAAGGGGTGTGTTGTCACTATGATAGTTACCAAGGGTGGATGCTTCCAGAAGAATACTATTATGCATTTCTTGGCATTTAGTTTTAGTCCATGGCTCTGACACTAGTTGTTTGTCTTTGTCAGCCCTTCCTGGAGAATAGTTGTGTCGGTGTGAGATTCAATGACAGCTCCTAATTTGCAATCATCTGCAAATTTAGGCAGCCAGAGACCAATGACATTAGCTTTGACTTCAGAGAACTAAGTGCCAAAAGGGAGTGATCTAAGGACTGATTCCTGAGGGACTGACCTCTTTTTAGAGGTGGACTCCCCAATTTCAACTTCCTGAGTCCTGTCTGTGAGCCAGTTGGCTATCCACCGGGTGACATACGGGTTTGTACCCAACCTCTTGAGTTTGTCAACAATGTCCAAGTGGGCTATTGTGTCAAATGCCTTGGCCAGGTCAATATAGGCAGTGTGAACCATTTTGCCCTCATCCATTGCTTTGGTGACCTTCTCAAAGAAGTCCACCAGACTGAGTAGGCATGACCCGTCCTTGATGAAACCAAACTGGGTTGGGTCCAGTGTCTGGAGGTTTACTATATCATTACTGATCATTTTCATGATAATTCTTTCCTTGGCTTTGCATATAAGAATAGTTTATGGGTCTGTAGTTTTCAGGGTCTGTAGATGGCCCACCATTGTGCAAAGGGATGACTGTTGCTATTCTCCATTCATGAGGCATGAAGCCTATTTGGAGGCTACAGTTAAATAGAAATTCCAGAAGGCCTGATAGGTCATGTTTCATGCTGTTTTGAAGGCATCATGGGATATTGTCTGGGTCCATTGATGCAGTGTTCTTGACCTTAGACAGACCTTAAGGAACTGTCCCTTAATGATAGCAGGGGGAGTTATATTTGATGGTATTTCCAGAGGGAAGGTTTAGGGTTGAGGGGGAGAGAAGGGTAAATTTGGAGCTGAATTTGTTGGCCAGTAGGTTTGCTATATCTTCTGGCTTTTTTAATTTCTCCAAGTCTTTTGGGTTTCTAATACCATGACGGGAATGGACCCCATTCCTAAGTCAAAATACAGTTAAAGTTCATGAAATTAGTATTGTTTGAATCTTTGATGTCAACCAAAAGTGCTCTTTGCAGCACCTGCAACGTGCCCATTAATGACTCCTTCTGCAATTCGTATGGGGTTACATGTATTGGTAACATATCTAAATATGATTGTGGCTTCTATTTTATAAGACCCATTGCTCCTACTACTATTGGAACTGTCTGAGTATCTTTCTTCCACATTGCTCTCATTTCTGCCTGCAGATGCTGGTATTTTATGACTTGTGTCTCTCTGTACGCAAGACACTGAAGTCTCTGGGTGTAGCGGTTTCAATGATCAATGCTACTTTTCTTTTCTTTTCTTTTCTTTTCATGGACCACCATATCAGTTTTTCTAGAATCTGTCTTCTGAACTGTTAGTAATGGGTGATCCCATGTCATGTAAACCATCATTTTCTGATGCTTTGTGGCTCATTTTTTCAGTGCTTTACAGCCACGTCAGTAATATAATGTTTGCACAATCCCCTGTCTTGCCACATTATTACGCCTTTCAGTATACACTCCTTCTGCCACTAGTATGTCATGACCAGCAATGAGGTGTGCAACTGTTTCCAATTTGGTTTTACAAAACCTACATTTGTCTGCTTCTCCCACATGTTCAATGGATGTGTAAGTAGCCCACTATCTTGAGCCACCAATATTAACCTTTCATCTCTTGGTTTGAATTCGCCTCTCCTTAACCATTCCTGCATTTGTTCCTGATCAACATGAGGTTCTTCCAGACATTATCTATACTTGAAACTGTATTTATGCATTTTCCACATGTCTTGCCTTCTCATCTGGTCCTTTACCTTATAGTCTCTGTTTTGTTTTTAGGCACATTCAATTGCTGCCTGATTTTTATCTACTTCTGGTTTGATTTCCATTCCTGCTTGATGCTGATATACTTCTGCTACATTAAGCAGAGAAGTGATCTTAGATTTATTCTCCTCATGTTTCAAAACTTTCACTAGGTTTGGGTCTTGTGAGGTCAGCAGATATGTGTGGACATTCGGGGCTGCTGAGGGTATTTGTTGTGTGTTCTTCATTTAGGAGGTCTTTGGGGTTTAGGAAGGTTGCATTTAATCTATATGTCTGTTTTGCATTGTGTGTGATGGGTGCAGTGTGTGTACTACTGACAATCTTATGTGTGAAGAAGTACTCTCAGTTTGGCATTGCCTAAAAAAGGCAGTATGGGGGAAGACAATGCTTTAGTCAATATTCAAAAGTTTGGAGGGTAGAGGTGCAGATCATCCCTGGCAAAGCAGCATGATCTGTTGACCATCTCCTTCCATGCTGACAAATGTTGCACCCCCTAAAATTGACACCAGAAACTAAGCCAATTATTAAAATCATTATTTTGTTAGTATTGTGGCATCATCCTTGGAGAAAGTAAAATGCTGCTCAGTGCTAGACTCATACCAGCCTGTGACACATATTCCGAGAACTCCATGATGTCTCTGTTCATATAATCTAGGGAGGTACATCTGAGGTAATTTACACCCACACGGACAATGACTGAGTCATACTGGTACTTGTGGTCCAGTAACCTGAGTGAATGCGTAATGTGGTGGATCCTAGCCCCTGATGAGCAACTGACCGTGACTCTGTCCTTACTCAGCCCAGAGAGAAGGATGTCAGTGTGTCTCATGATGGAGTCTCCAATGAGCATAATGTTGGACTGTGTGGTGACTTGTCTTATGTGCTTAGATGTAGAAGCTCCATGAGATGTGACTGTATGTGTTGGTGTGGGTGTTGTTTTGAAAGAGTGCATTTGGGGCTGCTGAGGGAATTTGTTATGTGTTCTTCACCTTGGAGGTCTTTGGGGTTTAGGAAGGTTACATTTAAGTGCCTGAGCATAGGTGAGTCTATATGTCTGTTTTGAATTGTGTGTGATAGGTGCAGCGTGTGTACTACTGACAATCTTATTGACACATTAAAAGTACTTTTATGTGAGAACTTTGTCACCACTGACATTTTGAAAAGACATCTCTCACATACCATATCAGTTGGAGAACTAACTGGTTGTCAGTAAACATGAGGCAATTTCTGCATTGCCTCTTGATGCCCATATCCACCAAGCTGGTAACAGAGATAGTAAGAAAGTTCATATCCATGGTAACAGACCCTTTTTATTGATTAGACTGTGGGAGTGAGAATATAAAGCAATGTCAAAAGTATCTGCTTTACAACTCTGGGGACTGTGCTTGTCACTGCAAACTAGTTGTCCCGTGTGCAACTAGGTATCGATGAAATTTTAATTGTGCTATTATAGGAAAAATGTCACTCAAGGTGTCTGTGTCTATACAGGGCACTGCCAAACACTTGAGGCGAAACTAATAAGTGGACCCTGAAAATTTAAGGATGAAGTATTTAGACAAATATTCTGAGGTTAGCAATGAATCAAGCAGTACTTACTGAAAACAAATAATTAACTTGTTAAGAACAATGAAAATAGGGTAGTTGCATTAATGGCTACTACCTGGCTACTACTAGTGCTGATCTCACCACAGCTTCACTCTGCTCGGATACAATGCTTCTTTGTTTCTTTTCTTACCAGAAGCAAAACATTAGCACCAATCACAAGACGCAAAGCAGGCCACAGCCTGTTTGGTGATCCACAGCCATGTCCCAGATGATGCAAGGGTCTGTAGGCTTGTTATAGCCTTTTTCCTGGCAGATGCCTTGAATAACAACCAGATGAATCAAGAAGGTCAAACACAGAGTCTCACTGCTTAATCAGAAGCAGTCAGGAATCTATGCACTCTGCTCTTTCTCTCACCAGGAGCAAAGTATAAACACAAATTCCAAGCTGTCAACTATGAGGCAGTTATTAGGCTTTCCTGTGATCAGCAGTCTCCAGGAAATAATGGCCCTGTGCTCCTTCTCTCACTAGGAGAAAACAGAAGCACTTAACCCAAGATGACTGCTGAGAGGCAGACTGTGGGCTGTCTAGTAATTGGTGGTCTTGCAATAGCTGTTGCAGATTTTAAAGATAAGATGGAAAAAGATGGTTAATATCCTAAGCACTGCAGTGTGTCCTAAGCAGTTAGATATTAAAGAGATGGTAACTTAAGCTTTAGTTGTCTAAGTGTACAGCCACTAACTTTAAAAGAGAAAACTAGATTGAAAAGGGGTGGGCACTTCCTATTCTGGTTCTATGGAATACAGTGGGATAGCCAATAAATGTAAATGGTTGAAGGGGAGTGATTTCACAAAAAATGATAATTTTGTGCTTACTCACAAAAGCCAGTAAAAGGGGAAAGGGAAGGAGATATGTGGCCAAATTAACATGAGGGGCAGGCAACTAGACAGACAGTTGAGTTTAAGAACACACCACCACCAGGAAGAGAGAGTAGGAAAATGTATTTGTGACTCACAAGTGACACATCTGTGGTCTTTTTCCTAGTTTTAATATGCAATTAAAAGCAGAATATAAGTAAAACACAGTGTAAAGAAAACAAATCACAACATTCAAAATAAAAGAAGGCAATAAAGTATTACAAAATGCAAGAAAGCAAAAGCAAAATCAAATTAACCTCTCCCTTACATCAAGTTGTAACAGAGTCTCTGCAATTACAGCCACTAAATCAAATAAGTGCTCATTATGTCTGAGTGTGATAAAAATGGCCACACTAAAGTATTTGCTTTATGCAACTGCATACTTGTCCTACAAAGACAGACTAACAACTTTCTAACTTTATCAGCACAGTAGGGTAAATTGTTTTCACCTACATACATTCCCCAAACCCTGCAATTATTGCTACATTGTTGAATACATCCTTCACAGATGTCTGTGTCAAAAATCACACAGTAGCCAAACTATTCCTTAGTGCACACACACACACACACACACACACACACACACACACACACACACACACACACACACACACACACACATACACATGCACACACACATGTGCCCACACACACACACACACACACACACACACACACACACACACACACACACACACACACTAGTCCTGTAAAGCCAGATTAAAGATAAAAGCATTAGGTACATTCATCCACAGAGAACCCCCGTACCAATGGTTATAGACCCTTTGCTGATGATGTGCACCCCTTATTGTTATGAAAGAAATAAACTACATTGATGTTATTGGTAGCTTTGGATGAATGATTCATTTTTTTTAGTTATCCTTCATTGATCAAGTTAGTCCCACTAGGCTACTAGTCTCTTTTCAGGGGGACACCCAAGGTGGTTTTTATGTTACTAGGGGAAATTTAGCCAGGGCATCGGGGGACATTTACTCTTTTAGATAGGTGTCATGGGATATTTTATATCCTCCTGACCTACTACCAACTCAGGCAGATGTAGCCTCAGTTTAACATCGCATTTAAACTACATTAAAATATATAAAAATCACCAGCATCATGCCATAAGATCCGGCTAGGTGTAGCACAGTTTAAAGAGAAGAATATTTATGACAACATAAGAAATATTAACCACATGTTAACATATCCTAAGTCAAAATGCACAATCTCTGTAGATTAAAACGTCACCTGAAGAATTCTGCATTAAAAGAACTATTACTAATGCAGAAAATGGTGCTGGCAAACAACTTTGCATCTCAGTCTTTCACCTACAAATGCAGTGACTTCTGCGCTTGATGAATAAATTACCTATGTTGCATTAAAAATGTTTTGTTGGTGCCATTGCCATAACATTTTCTGAAGTAGATCACATATATATATATATATATATATATATATATATATATATATATATATATATACACACTAAGGGATGTCTAGCAAACAACAACAGGTTCATAGTTACTAGGCATGCAGTCCAGGAGACCATTACAGAGCCTAGCCCAAAGTCCCAATTGCCCAGTGCACTCTCTGGTTAAGTGAGTAACTCAATGTCACACAGTAGGTAAAATGAAGGTGGATAGATTCAAACCCTGCTCCCTTGCCACAAAAAGCAGTTTACTAATAAGTGGGGGCTATAATCCTCTGTACTAAGTGCCACAGTAGCAGTTTTTAACTTAAAGCAGAAATCCTTTGCAATCTGATTTTGTAGAGAAGACTGTATGACAGTAATATGCAACAATGACTACATAATGGATGCTGAAAATCACTCCAAATAATGCAGACTATACGACCTGACAAATGTCACCCCCTTCGCAATTGCTGGAAGCTGTAAAGATAGTACTGCAAAAATATACATGGTTAAACCATATTACACAATCCAGGCCTGCTTATTAATTTATTCATCTTTAGTGTGATGAATAAAGTGAAATAGTTACAGACAATATAAATGCTGCAGTTGCTTCATCTCAACAACCCACAAGATATACAAAAATTGGAAATATTACTGCATATTGAATACAGTGCTTTATTGGGAGAGGTCTTACATATTTGCATGACACCTACATGTCATATTTGACCTCCCTATGTCGTCTCTGTCATCAAGAATAGCTATCCCTTCTGCCATCACTCAATACAGGTTTGACCTATTTGAATGGTTAATAATACTGTATTGTTTCAGCGTACACCTCCAGAGTCTACGGCACCAGATCATGGACAAATGGGGCCCTATGCAGGGTAATGAATTAGACCCCTTCCAGCCATATAGGTATCCCATTACTTGGTTGTCTCCCCCCAGTTACCATAAACTCTGTTCAAACCGTCAGCTTATATCTTTTCTTCTTTACTTTTATGATAAGCACAGGGATTTGAATTTAATTTAAAAGTATTATTTTAAATTTTACATAAAAAATACTGACAGCCATTTTCTAAACAAAACAAAACACTGTCCCATTGAAAACAGACAGCATGAGAAACAGTAAAATTTTCTTCCCTCGAAACTAACATTTTGTGAAAATGCATCTGGCAACCCATTAAAATACAAGAGACATAAAGGGATTCATTCTCAAACAGCATATACTAAAGTACTAATTAACATTTCTTTGCAGGGTGCAGGAATTCAAAATACAAAATGTATAATGCATTTGCTAACAACTTGAGACAGCTCACTGGACAAGTGTCCCTTTTCAAGAGCAGCGCAGGAGTACTCTCTGGTGAAGTAACATGCCAGGGTCACAGAAGACAAATGAAGGCTGCGGGAATCAAAAGCTGGACTGCAGGATGTAGTCCTTTAAAAGGTCATAACCTTACTGTGTGTTAGACAAACTAACTAATAAACACACTGTCAACATGATGGACACCAAGGATCACAGACAAAGAACGTGGCCCAAGTAATGATTCTTCTGTTTAACACAGATAATTTCCTCCCTTTGCACCATAACGACTCTGGTTCATTGGTATTAGTTTCTAGGCTTGCAGTCCAGGGGACCATTGAAGGACCTAACCTAAATTTCTAGTTGCCCCAAAGCGCTGCCTAGTTAAGTGACTTTCTCAAGGACAGGGCATAGATATGAGGCCAAATTATAGAAGTTCTGCAAAAATGTAGAAAAATAAAAGCAGATTACTATTAATCACATAAAAACATTATCAGAACAGGTTTTGCATCAACATGTATATTGTGAAATACAAAGACTATCAAATTCTAATGATTTACTAAAGGAAAACTTTCAGTCTGATAAGTCTAATATGCAAAGCCATGGAATGAATTATCATGGAAATGATCAACAAGAAACTGGCAACCTATAGGCACTGGACCCATCCCATTTTGGATTTGTTAAGGGAAGATCATGCCTACTTCACCTGGATGATTTCTTTGAGAAGGTCACCAAAGCAATGGCTGTGGGTAAAACAGTGCATACCACATACCTTGACCTGGTCAAGGCATCTGATACAAAACCTCACTAAGGCATTGTTGACAAACTCTACAAACTACACAAATTCCTACATCACTCACTGGATTTCTGCCTAGCTCACATCTAGGACCGAAGAAGTCAGGATTGGTGAGACCACCTCCACCAAGAGACCGGTCACCAGTGGAGTACCTCAAGGTTGCATGCTGGGTCTGCTCATGTTTGGCATCTACTTCTCAGATGTCAAGGCTAATGACAAAAGCCTTTGGCTCACCAAGTTCAAAAAGACTGTAAATTGTGAGCTATTGTAGATTCCCACCATGACAACATCTTGCAAGAGGGACTAACACAGACAAATGACTGGTGCCAAAGTTACAGTTTAAAACTCAATGGCAAGAAATGCATTATAATTCCCTTTGGGAAATTGTCCACCCAGGTTAGTTACTCCATTGATAAAACACCCCTAACAGTTAAACCAAACCAGCAGTTAGGGATCCGGGAACATATGTAGAGTAATCTGGACTTCAACCATACCAAAGATAATAAGAAAATCTTTCCATGTCACCCAATTTATAGGTAATGGCATGCATCTACATACATACATACAAATATTTTAAGCATGGGCATTAATACCCTTCTAGCTTGTCAATACGCCAAAACACTTGTTCCCATAATAAGTGTCCAGGCTGTTCTTAAAAATATCTAACTAGTACTTGCTCTAATGTAATTAGATAGTCTGTTCCATGCATCAGCTACTCTGTCAGAGAACCAATTAGTACACTTCTCATTTCTATAGAATCTCCTATATAGGTTGTCTGATGATTTTCTAGTACTTTTTGATAACCCCAAACATGCCCAAAGGTAGCTGTCTCTAAATGCCCTATATACCCAAATAAGATCTCCTCTTTGATATCGGTAAGAGACACTGTACAAGTTCAGATGTTTTAGTCTTTCATAATAACTTAAATTTTCACATCCATGGATGCCCTTGGTATATTTATGCTGTACTCTTTCCAGTTTACTCATGCTTGTTTTCTTATAAGGTTTCCATATTTGTTATTACATACTCAAGTTTGGGTCTAATGTAACTAACAAACAATGACTTCATTATTTTTGATTTCCTAGACTTTATAAATATTTTTATACAACCTATAATTTTATAACTATCATTAACCAATTGGTTGACATGATTAGAAAAACTCATAGCTGAATCTACCCATATACCCAGGTCCTTAAATGAGTCTACAGTTTCAATCAGTGTGTGCTGTATTAAATGATCACCTTTCAATTTATGTTTCCCAAATCTCATATGCTTAGTTTTTTATGTATTTATCAGCATATTATTCTCATGTGCCCAAATGGTCAATTTAGTTAAGTTATTTTGCAGTCATGCCTTATCTGTAACACATCTAATTAGTTTACCGAATTTCAGGTTGTTTGCATATAGACTGTAAAACACCTCAGATGAAAAAGTAAGGTCTAAAAGATACAATATAAACAAGTAAGGGCCTAGTACAGAGCCCTGTGGGACACCCTGACTGTAACCAGGGATTTCACCTGTCCAGTTGCTGTATGATTCTTGCCATGTCCTATTTGTAAGCCATGCAGCTATCTAGGTCCAAGGAAGTTATAGTAACACTGTACTCAGCCCACATCAGACCCATCATTGAGTAAAATGGCCCCTTTGGTCTGTACCTAACCAGATACTTGCAACAGTTGGAATGCCCACAAAGGTTCCTCACCAGGATAATCCAGGCCTATCCTACATGGATCGCTTAAACACCCTATCTCTGTACTCAGTATCCTACAAGCTGCTGAAAAGCAATCTATGCCTGGCTTATAAGGCATCCTCAGATCCAGCCCTGATAGATATTTTGCACATCCGCAAAACAAACAGCACTAGAAACTCTAGATCTGAGGATTTGAACTTCATTTGTGACATAAATAGAACATGCTGTAGGGACAGATATGTGACTTAAAGGACCCTTGTGTTATTCAATAGGCTCCACATCCATGTGAAGCAGAGTTCATCCCTGACTCTATTCAAATGAAACCTTGACCATTGGATGGGAAATTGCAAATTCATCCATGGTCCGGCTCTCATGTCTCTGATGAACAGAGGCTGTCAGTAAGTAAAATGCTCTCCAATTAACATCCACCCCACAAATCCCTTGGCTAACTACCTACTAACATACCTTCCCTCTTAAAAGATGTCCAAGGTACTTGGGGGCAAATTGGGTTGAGGTGCACATTTAGGCTTATCAAGGACCTAGTGGTCATTAGCCTAGTAACAACCTATGAAAAAAAAGCTAATTGATGTTTGGCAGTTGGTGTAGAGTATTAGGGATCTTGATACCTGTAGCTAATGTATGCAGTTTCAGCCTGAGCAAACTACTTAACTACACTGCCCTCCTGCAACCATCTCATAAATAACTGTCATTAATGTGTTCATTCTGCATGTGTATGTGAAAAATCTCTCACATGCCTAATGCTCTAGTTACAAAAAGTAGCAGAAGCATGTATCTGCAAATGCAAACCCATTTCATAAATAAATTGCTCTTAGGTGTATACCTTTCATAAATTAAATTGTGTGCTATTTCCAGTTCTCTTTCTCATTGGCTGCAACCAGTACATTTTAAAGCAGCAGATTCTGCATAGCAGTACGCGGATGCTGTAAAACATTTTCTTTTTTTTTTAATTAATGTTGTGGCCAGGTCCCCCAGCAGCACTAGGCCCTAGACAGTTGTTTAGGTTACCTAGTGCTGGATCCAGCCCTGACCAGCAGTGTACCTCAAGGCTCAGTACTGGGAGTCTTCCATTTGGCATATACTTATTCAACCTCCAAGCCATAAATCTAGACCTATGGCTAACTAAATCTGCCAATGACTTGTAAGCTGGATGCTATCATTTGGACACTTCTAGGATGAAATTGCTACAACAAGACTTAATCCTTATAAATCAATAGTGTACAGGAAAATGGCTAAAATTAAACAAAAATGAAGTGTGATATTGTCACATTTAGTAAACAACTGTCATTTACAGGTACAGTACAGCCAATAACCAACTCCAAATGACATGGTTGTCAGAGAACTTTATTTTTATTTTACTTCACATTTGTTAACTGAGGTAGTCCAACTGAGCAAAGTCCATTTTCAGTGCAGACCTGGGGAGAAAAACTCTAGCTGGCACCTTGGTTGATGACTGTCTCTTCCTCCCTTTTCTTGTTCAAGACTCCTTAAGTTTGATGACAGCTGTTTCAACTTTAAGTTGCCAAAGGCATTATGCGTAAAGTTGTTGCATTCTGGAGTTATTATCAAAAACAGTTGCTTAACAGCAATCTTTATGAACTTATCCAAATTATCCAGATACCTCCTTATTTTCTCTTCAGCATTCTGCAGTTGTGCCTCTTCTCCTTATTCTGCAATACTTTAACCTTTGTCAGTCCATCTAAATCATTTCTGTTACTTCATAACGGTATCTGTTTTCCTTTTATTTCTACCCTATTTTTAAACTCCACTTTCATTTTATCCTTCTCACTGGCTATAATTTCTGAAGAAATGTCTGTCTTCCCTAATAATGCTTGAATAATTTCTACTTCTTTAAATTCCTCCTTTTTGACAGGTAGGTATGAAAGCATCAGTGCCTCATTTTTGCTTCATTACCCTGCATTTTTATCTTAGTTTTTATTGGCACATGATCTAAACTAGTTATTGTATGTGTGTCAAAGCTTTCAATTAAATGTACATGTTTCTGTGAAATTTAATTTCTGCCCAGGCTAGTCCAGTTATTGTACATTGTAAAACAATATGTAAATTGCCTTTGAGTTCCTACTATTAAATTCACATCTTCCATATCAAATATTTTTATAAATTTTTTCAGAAATTGACCCTCATTTGTTATATTTTCCCTTTTAAGTCCCCCAGATGCATCCTCACTGTAGCAAAACAAGTTCTACTCCCCACCTATAAGTAATATTCCTTGCTAAAAGCAGATTATTTCTCCCAAAATGTTTTAAGCTCCATAATAGCAGTTTTATGCAGAATATAAATACATGCCAGTGTAATCCTCCTTCATTGCAGTAGCCCCTTACTACCACATATCTACCTTTATTATCTTTATTCCCTTTTCTGTTACTATTGAAGCTCCTCTGGAAATATATATATCATTACTCCCCTTTTTCTTTCCCCCTTATAGTCTGACAAATATCTATCCTGAAATCCTTTTATGATCAAATTCACATGCTCATTTATTTCCAAATGTGTCTCCTGCAACATTGCTATTTGCATTCTGTATTTTTTAATCTAATTCAATACTCTTACCTTTTTGTCTATACCTGTAAGGACATTTACTTTCCAAAATATTATGGATAACATTGCCATTATGATAACAAGTTATTGTTATCACCTATTACATGACAGCTTTTTTAAATGTGTATTTCCAACTAATATTTGGCAGATTGATCTTTTATGCAGTTGTTTCTTATCATATCCATTTGAAAAGACTTTTTATTTTTTTATTTTAATAATGAAAACCATAAAAAACAAACAAAAAAAAAACAAACACGCACACACCCAGAACACCCCCAGAACCTATTACATAAAATTAAAATGAACATTGTACATTTTCAAATAATGAAGTTTAACCCTCCTGATAGGAACAATTGTCCTAAATTGACAGTTGCCCCCATAGACATTGCCTAACCTAAATTTAAGGTTATCTATGCTAAAGAGCATGCTACAGCCTGTGCTCCCTCTTGCACTGATTGCTGTTTGCTCTTTTCTTATCTCCATTTCCCTCTCAGATATGAAAAAACCTCTTGTGTGCTTTTATAAAGCATTAACTTTTAGCCTTAAGAAAAAGTGCACTGGCTATCTTTAAATAAATCTAAATTATATACTGTTCTAGTAAATGCACTGAAGTATTTCGGCTGCTAGGAAAGTTGATATATCTTATCCATTTTCAATAATTTCAGACTTTATTTTTTACTGAACTACTGCCCTTGTGGATTTTAATTTTACATTTCCCTCAGCAAACAATGCTCAGATCTCTCAAGATTAATTACCTGCACCTGTAGCAAGCTTGTTTCCATGGAAGGATAAGAACAGAATGAACTGTCCTCAGCTGTGGATTTCTCAACTCCCACCGAACATTTATTTGCTAAAGAAAAATTAAGCTAATATCTGTGCATATGCAAGAGACTCAGCACTTATCATGGCATTTATCATGTTTTCTTATTTTTCAAACCTACATGTTTACAAAAAAAGACTTGTTTTTAGATTAAAGGAAAATTTCACCCTCTCATATAGTTTAACACAATCGTTAGGTATTTTTGCCCTGCAATATGGTTCCAGAATTGTGTAGGTACCAGAAACCTACTTGTACTTTTTAAAACTATTTCCTTGCATTGGAGTCAAAGGAAGAGAAAGCCCACCTACTTTTTTTTAAACTCAGCTTCTCACATACTTTGCAGAGAAATTTGTCTCCACCTGCATGACATATAGACACAGTTAAATCTGTAGTTTACTCTGTCAGGTACTGCTGTTAATCTTAGATGGGCAATTAATCCAGCTAATGTGAGGAACACAGCAGCTGATATACAACAAGACAGAAAGTTGTGGAACTGTTTTCCACTGCTTTTATGGCAGAGGGGAGGATAACTTATCTCTCCCCTTTCATAGCAAAACAAAGGAAATTGATCAGTCAGGTGTTTAAAGACAATTGTCAACTCTTCTGATGAATTTACATAGCAGCAACACAGTGTTGAAATGCTATGCTTTAAATGTTATTTATAATAGTTTATATGTTACGATAAGTTAAATGTAGTATCAAAGATTTCTGTGACATTTAGAGAAAAGCCAGAAAATATTTTTTCTTGCAAAGTATCAATGCATTTACCATTTTCAAGCCCCCCCCCCCACAGGCCAGAACTGCAGAAAGAGAGTCAGGTGGCAACTGTATCAACTAGGTGCACTGATACTGTTCATAAAAAGTTCTTTTATGCTTTTTTGTGACATCTTTCCAGAGGGGGATGCATATCAGGTACATGCAGATCCATTGTAAGAGATTCCCACTGACAGTCCTTACTTTGTTAGAGTGCAAACATAATATACAGCTGAATTTACTTTAAAATTCATTTACTATGTGCCCTTACATTAAAAACACTAAGAAAAGGAAATGTGAAGTACTTAACTGTGTTTAAATGCATACACACACACACACACACACACACACACACACACACACACACATTATATATAAATAAATAAATATATATATATATATATATATATATATATATATATATATAATAAACAACATAGTATAGTTAAGCATTGTTAATGCATACATTCTAGTAAATGCTGCTCAATGATTTACTTGGTCACTGTCACACATTGGCTATGTTGCACAATCTTGGTCAATGTCTTTATGTCAGTATTTTTTTCTTTGTATTGCTAAGTGCATTTAATAATTGTTATTATCTTTGATAATGTAGCCTAAGTTGTGGCTGAAAAGGGTCCTGGGAGCAATTCACTTTCCTGGTTACCAAAGTATAAATAAATATGAAATGGAAAAAAAGGATGGTGAACATGACATAAATAATTGAGGAACTAGTAAAGCACATTTTAAGTCTGTATCATTCATAAAAGAGAAAAACTTCCCACTGAAGTTATTGGGAAGTAGCAGACAGACTAAGTTTAGAGTTCTACTACTTGCCATTTGTAAATGTACAGCAAGGATGATTTACTGCACTGAGAGTTTTCACACCTCAACATGCGAGTGTGGGCAAGGGTTTGTCAAATCTTTTAAGACTACAAAAGACTCCTCTTACAAAAACCTGTTGTTTATATACTTTCTTTTGCTGCAAGTAGCTAACAGCTATTTATAGCATAGAACAAGCTCTGACAGACACATAAATGAGGCTCAGTCAGGTAAACATAGAAGCAGCTCTGTTACAGAAAGTGTGTTTAGATGACAGTGCTTCACAGTCCTGCCATTCTATCTTAATGGCATGAGAAAACAGCACCACTTCCTTATGTCTAGCATGAGTCATATAAAGAAGACTTGAAATGTATTCTGGGAAGAAGGAAGGAAAGCAAGAAAAAGATCACATTAACAAGGCAGCCCCACATCATCTGCCATTTTGAGAGAAACACATTAAAATTGTAAAATAAAAGCACTTGGAGTGATTTTGATGCATTAAAATAGCTCAAAAACAAAGATACAATGAAAAAAAATGTTTTTTGAGTTCAAAGGTGGAGTTTTCCTTTAAGTCAAGGACATTAATCTAGACATCTACTGAAGAAAAAGTAAGAGGAAACATCTCAACTCTACATATATCATAGTTAGAGCATTTTGTACCCCATATCCCACCCCAACAGCCCCAGATTACAACATATTAAGTTAAGTATACTTTTGTTCAGCCTTTCTTCTCTTTTTACAGTGTAATGCCTACATTTTGTAAAAACCAGAAAAGTACTTATTTACTTTAATATCTTTATCACATACAACAATCACTGAAAAGACTCACCCTCACCACCTCATTTTAGATACCCCTGAGTACATACTGCACAAATCTGCTTTACTATATTACAGGGGTGTCCAACCTTTTGGCTTGCCGGGGCCACATTAAGTGAACAGAAATTGTCTTGGGGCCGCCTATAAAATATATCATATAGTTAACTCTTTTGCTGCCACGGGCGACCAAAGGCAACCTCCTGGCTGTACTGTAGGTGCATTCAAACAATGAATACATCTAATAAATGCCTAATATTTGCCTTAAAATTCTAATTCTCATTCTAATTCTTAATCGAACAGTTAACTCTAACATATTAGTTAATATTCAATTCACAGGCTCCTTGCACACAATTTTAAGGACATGGACATATGTATGTGATTTTTTATTCACCTAACTGATTGTATTAAATTATATTCCTTGTATAATACAGCACCACTTGTTAGAATGTGTTTTAAATGTGTAGTTTTGAACAGTCTTCTAGTAAGCAATGAAACAAAATGTATGAACCAATAATGACAAAACTACCAATTTCAGAAAATTTCAACCATAAAAGACCCCTCAAACATCTGTCATTACAATCCACCAATATCAGTAAATATGCAAAATCTTAGTAAAGTCATAATAATTCCACATTAAAGGGATCTGTAACTAATGAAGAGGTTGCTAACAAGAAACAACTCTATATTTCATTTCATCTACAAATAAAGTGCCTGTTGCTCCTGAAAATAAATTGCCTATGTTACATTAAAAAAATGATAAGCTAGTAATATTGCAATAGGGAATGGATGTAAAATCCTCACTCAACTCCTTGAATCACAAGTGATGGTATGAGTAGAGAATTACAGCCCTTGTTCCTGGTACCTAAGATACAGGGTTTGAGTTTGAGTAACACTAACCACCAGGTATACTTAACTGGGGCATTCACACACACACACAGACACACACACACACACACACACACACACACACACACACACACACACCTGGAAGTAGATGCTTGAAGACAGAACCCTGTACATTAGTAAAGAAAAATAAATTATTTGTAAAACAAAAATCATGTACAGACAGACAAAGTGCCTTTCTTGAGTTTACACTATAAGCAGGTAGAGCTGTAACAGCCCATAATGTGTACTCTGAGTGCCCAACATCCATAAAGAGTATATGAGACAATTACTTTAAAATAAATCTGAAAAAGAACATAGTGGACTCGTCATTTTGTTCTGCAATTATGTTGCACGTTAACACACTCCTCTCACTATATACCACTAATACAAATACACAACTCTAATATTTTAAAAATTTTCCAGTTATGAAAACCAACATACAAGAGTATATCTGTGGCAAAAGTGTTCTCATCATCTGGCAGCAATATGAATATGCCAATGAGTAAAAGAACAAATACTTAAGCATGCAAGTTCCGATCTCAACCACTCTGGTGAGATTGTAGCTAAAGATTATATACAAAAAAACTCAGTTTTACACTAACAAATCTTGTGGTACAGCTAACAGCACTGTCAGTAATTAACGGGGGGAACATGCACACACGAAAAAGCTGCCTGCTGTTACTGTACCAATGAAAATCAGCTCTCTGCATTTTCACAAACCTCGGGAAATGCAAATTCAAGTACATTAATAAATCATATCAATGTGACACATCCAAAAAACAAGATTAATGTCACTGTTGAAGTTGTGCTCTGACCCTATGTGCAAAATGGGGAAAAAAGGGGTAGAGGCTGGATGGCTAGGCACTGTACAGTGCTACTGCGTTCAACAGACCATCAACGTGATACATTTCAAGGCACACTCAGTAAAAAGCAACAATCATATACCTGTCGTTGTGATTTTTTTTTTTTTTTAATATAAACAAGAACATTAAAGTAAATAGTGTTTATATCACCTATCTTGCTATGTCCACTGTATAGAAAACACTGCCAGAAGGCATGGTTAAAAAGTGAAGCAACATTTCATTTTCAAAGTTTAAAACCTACAAGTGTTCCCAAATGCTCTTAACAAATCTGCATACACAGTCGGCAAATGATCTGCAGGGCAAATCTTGGACATGTCCAAATGGTTGCACTCGTGGTCTGAGAAAAAGTGCCTGGAAACTGGGGATATGAATTTACAATGTAAATGGTCTTGAAATACACTAAAAATCACAGTTAATTCAATTCTTGTTTTGTATAACGAGCATGGAGTTTGTACATGGCAAAACACACAAAATAAGATAAAATGGCATCGTCAAACATATATTTTTTATAAATGTTATTCGCCGATTATCACTAGCCCTGTTCTTTGGCACAAGATTCTTGCTGACTAAAGTCTAATGATAAGTGGGACGTTTCTCTGAGGTGCTCGCCTGACTGGAGATGCTTCGCTGTAAGAGTGGACCTCCCCCAAACCTGATCGATGTACCTAAAAAGTACAGAACAAATCTGACAAAGCAGTAGCTATGCTATACTTCTCTCAAGTTGTTGACAGGGAAAACAAATCAGAATCTGCATAAACCCTGCTAAGACAAAGCTGAATAAATGAAAAGCCTAAATAGAAAAATCCCAAACAGCACAAAACATAAAATCATTCACACAAAGAATAATTAGGAAGCATAAAACTAGTCACTCCTGCTAGTAGTAGATAACCAAAGCCTGTAATTCAACTAAACAACACTTTTCAGCAAGTAGTTAAAGAAAGATTTCTGTCCCACTGGGGCATACACCCCACCCACACTAAGTACACACACCCCAACACCATCAAACACTTTTTTCCAAGTTCAGTGACTTCTCCATGAAATACAGTTTAAATCCTTTTCCACTGAAACTCATCTAGCCCAAGTCATCCAATATGAACCAAAGAAGCTGTTTCTCTGTAGAATTTAAACTGTTTTCACTGTCATGTATCACCATCTAACTAAATAGATTATCAGTGATCATTACAGTACAATCAAAAGGCAATGACTGGTATGTTGCATCTGGATAAATACATTGAATACAATAGTGTTGAATTATACCTTACTGTGAATGCAGTATTATGAGACGTCTTTTACTGTCTTCTTGGCATTGTATACCTCTACAGGTGCTGTCTGACATCCATATTCTTTCTTCAGCACGAACAAACATACTGATTCTTCAGCGCGAAAATGGGAAGGGTGCTTTGGCACATGTGCACATTGCAGTTACAGGTCACAGGCACGAAATCCAAATGAAAAAAGTGTTTTTACACTGAAGTTGCAGTTAAGGGTTGTGGGCCGCATGGAAGAGCTCTGAGGGCCGCAGGTTGGACATGTCTGCTATATAACATGCAGGTTGTATCATGAAATGTTTCTATAAATACTGTTAAGAACAAAAATTGTTTTTCTTACAGTTACTTTTTCCCTTTTAGTGTCCTTCTAAACATTAATGCCATGAAGTGGGATATATGCAAAAGTCCAGTCTTTCTCAGACACATTTTTTTTGCAAAGCCATATTTCATAAATGTGATTAATGTTTTATAATCTCACATTTATTTACTGATTTCATTATTGCTGGTTTTCTTCCTGTTCATCCCCATCTCCCAATTTTCCACAGGCACTCTACTGATGCCAGTTTTTAATGCTTTGCCCTTCTGCTTCAGTTTTGTCGGGGTTAACTCTTTCTGCTGGTATGATTGCATCTTTACTAATACAGGTCTTGACCACTTTCTCATAGCCAGGTTTTCAGCATATACTTGATGTGCCCTTTCAGTTAACAAATCATGCTGTGGAATACCAGACCAATTGTTTCCAGTACTTTCATAAAATACAGCCTATTGCTTCCAGTTTCTCAGGTACAGTAGAAAATCTAAGGTTTTTTCTGCATGATCTGTCTTCTAACTCTACCATGTTTTGAAACAGCTTTTCTTGAGAAGTATCATACTCAGCCAGTCTTTTCCTCATTTCAACCTTTGATTTTTTGCAGCTTTATTAATTCATTTGAATATCTACTTAAAGCTTCTTCTAGTAGTTTTTCCAGCCTTTTGTTATTGGAGTTTATATACTACTTTGATGTTTCAGTTATTTTAATCACGTCTGATTATACTTGATTTATACTTGATTTATTTTTTCCACTTAATTACTGGAAGCCATATCTTGTACCAAATGTGAAGATAATGAAACCCTGTCATCTGCGTTGGCATGTCTGGCAGGAGATTTGTGTATATTCTCAGATTAACTTGTATTGTATGCCAGCATGTCTAATTGTCAAATATAAATAAGTTTTTAAAATGTTGAGTATCTCCCTGCTTAAACAAAATGTTTAAAGAATCTGTCAGTGTTTTGCTACATTTCTAATTGTACATGTTTGTGAGGTAGATTCTAAAATACAAACTTTCTGCAGAGAATCAGCTGAACAGTAGCTGATGTCATTAGAATGTTCCTGGTTGCTAGGTGATTATTTGAACAGCTGTCTGACAGGAAAAAGAACTTTTTTAAACAGCTGACTGTTATTTTTTTTTAAATACAACAGCTGAAACTGTTAAGCTGAGCAGTTTGTGAAGTGTTTAAGAGTTTGTTAAGAGCTGGACAGTTTGTAAAAAGCAGCAGTTAGTGAAGAATTGCAATCAGAAGATACCCAGAAAAAGGACTCACCAGAACTGTAAGCCTGTCTTTGCCTTGCTGTTATATTTCAGGTTACATCCGAAACAGTATTATCTCGTTAGATTGAGAAAGTTTAGTTATTTACAGTTTTTCTAAGATGGTGGACTTTTAATTTTATATTTCTGGTGATTAAATTCTGGTGTTTATTGAAAGTTATTGATTTACATTCCTGTAAATCATTTTACTTATTATTAAATGTTTTTCATTACTTTACATTGCGACTGGACAATCAGTTTGTTCTTTAGAGATTAGAGAGTGCTTATACTTGATTGATACTCCCCAGGTCACCTTGAATGCCTGATTGCTTCTGGTCATAGCTATCATTTATTTTGATATTTAAATTTTAATAAATTGAGCACCCTTTGAAGGGAGTGTAGACCTGTCTGACTCTGGTGGCAGCATTACCATGTGTATTGGGGAGGGGATACAGCTGACAATCTGTGTCAGGCTTCCCATAAGTGTTTGAGATTTAAAGTTATTTTGAGTGTGAGTGAGTCAGAGGTCTTAAACTGGAACACATTGCTCTGAAGTATATGATAAGTGATTACATTTGGGGTGGACAGAGGTATATAGTCCAGTCCCAGGAAAATAGAGCATGTTCCTGTTGTGCTCTAAAGGGAAATTGTGGAATTTTACTGTTTTGTGCTCTGTGCTCTGGTGTCTTTCCATGGCACTCTCACAATCATTTCAGTGGTAAGGATTGAGGCTGTTTAATTACTGACCTGGGTTTTAAGTGGGGGACGTCACATTTATTGTTGGCAGTTTGGTGGGATATTAGACGGACATCACACCAGAGCTAGAGCATAAACTGTTTTTTGCTGAACAGCTGCAAGATTCTTCCCAAGCAGTGTTTTTTCTTCACATTTTCCAATAGATTTTCTTTAAGGTTCTCTGGGTTTCTTCTTTTCTTTACTAGCCCTTATTCCTCAGTCTCTTTTTTCACAGTAGGAGAGCTGAAATTAAGCTGTTGATCAGTGTGCAGCCATCTTGGTAACCCCCATGACTCCCTTTTCCTTGACCATGATGTAGCATTTATTGTCAGAAAATCCTTCTGTCTGGCACAACTGATATCTAAAGGCATCTCATCTAGGTCCAAAGAAAATATCATCCAACCCTGACTATGACACAGATTACTCAAGGCCAGTTAGTGGCTTTAGCATCTCTAAGAGCTGACAGGGGAGAATAAGACTGAGTGGCTACTGGTGGCTTGCCCATCCTTGGGGGGTGGTGGTAACTCTGGCTTGATACTTTGATGACTCCTAGTGGTAGCAGTAGGTGTTGCACCCATGGAATACAAGCCTTTGAGCATGCCCTGCCTATGTGTGTATGCATATAGTCCAGAGAGTGTGCAGAGGCATGCTCCTTGAGGATGGCAGTGGCTGTAGAACTCATAGTGCTGCTCAGAGGATGGGGTTGCTGCTAGGGAGAGGATAGACACCTCACCAGATCTTGTAATTGGCCTACTCCCTATCACCTAATTCTCACCATATGGGGAGCAAATAGGCTGATGATGCACCAATGGCAGGAACAAATGGTTCATAGGACTGTTGCCTAGCCTGGGAGGACCTCACTGTCACCTCCAATAGAATGATTAGGCTAGTTAGGCAAAGGTAATGCCGTTAAAGGGAAAATCTAGTTAGGGAATTAAAAAATAAAAATAAAAAAGATGATCTCATCCCACTTGCTTAAAATCACCCATTCACCCATATGTACATTCCATGCACACACACACACACACACACACACACACACACACACACACACACACACACACACACACACACACACACACACACACACACACACACACACAAGTGTACTGGCAGTTCCTTACTCAGCCTCATTTATGCTCATGCAAACACGTAGATGCATACATCCATATACGTACATGCACTAACATCTCCCATTCCCCCATGTCTTCT
>NC_056731.1:1965824520-1965847020 GCF_019279795.1 Protopterus annectens
TATTTTTTCACAATTTTGGCTTTACCAGCCTATGCAAATTACAGTTTGTTTAATGTTCTTATCAACAGCGCCTCCAAGAAGCCATCTGGTTCACAGCATATGTCCTACAGCACTCTCATGAAGGCTTCATTTACTGACAGCCAAACTGCTGTACCTGTTTAGCTCAATTAAGGAACAAGGCATGGCTGTTTTGATTTAAATTTTCAGTTTTCAGTCCAGCAATTAAACTGCAAAATCATCTTGCTGATATAATCACCATACAGGAGTTCTCCTGAGATAAAGTAGGATATAAAAACAAGCCAGACGTGTGGGTAGATAATTAATGTATTGTTCTGCTAATTCCTGCTTCTTCTTTTTCATGGTTATACTCTTACATCCAGACTATCAGCTTAATAGTTCCAATGAACATTACTTTGGCATTTACTGCACTAAAACTGCAAATAAATTACCTGATACACTGGACTTAGGAGTATCTGCTATAGTGGGCAGGCCTACACAGGACAGACCAATGACACGTGGGAGGTAGTGAATAAATAATAAAATGAGAGGGGGACAAGAACAGCATCTGCTCAGCAGATGATGAATCCTAGAGCAGCATATTATAGTTCTTTGCTTGCTTATTGCCACATAATGTCATTTAGAGCTTTATACTGCATGCGGAAGCAAGGTAGACCTCTGATATGCCTATCCACGTATGATTACTCTGCAAAACAACATAAATTGCTCATGTGTAAAGTGGCATAAAATGAAAGAAAAAAATGTGTTATTGTAGTAGGAACTGGTAAATCAGTGTGTGACATTGATCACTGAGGCTGATGCAGGAGCAGCCAGTTTAAAAGAAGGCAGGCAGAGATGGACAAATGAGCCATGCAAATAACTGCCTTCTACAAGACAGACTCATGTAATTGCTACAGCATTCTCGTTAGGGGTCAGAGATGTGGAGAAGGTAGGGACTAGTGAATCAGCAAACTGGTTTATTATAAATTATCTTAGTATAATAACTTAAAATAATATACATCAGATTAGTTGCACTTGCATCCAGAAAGCCTTCAAACAAGCCACAGACCATTTATTTTTTATATTTAGTCATGTCACTAACTGCTAGCTGCCTATAATAGATGAAAAAAATCAGTCCTATGCATCAAGAAAGTCCCGTCCCTCTATGAAATCTGAAATAATGTTAGCAATGTACAGGGTTTAAACAGCTTTTTTTGCAGGATCACTGTATGTTAACGTGCATTAATTAATTAATTAATTACATCACAGTTCAATGAAAGTATGCTGTCATACCAGCAAAATCTGGCTGATTGTATATGACTTAACGTTGTCAAAAGTAAACAAATTTTAGCAGGCAATAAGTCTATCTGTATCTCCAGACTCTCAATGCATTGGTACTATATTTTCAAGATTATACAGCATTGAAGGTAAAGGATTTACCCCTTCAATCAGGCTGTGTGGTTTAAAGTTGAATTTAAAAAGTGGGGATGTGGTAAGTTTGGGGACAGAGCATTGTCACCTTGAAAACAACGTCAGTGTACACTGTGTTATCCCTTGTTCTAAATTCTACATTTTGCTTATCCTATCACAGTTTCAGTGAATTATGATTTAACAAAATTGAATTCATTGAGTCAGGTCCTTCACGTTACACGTGACTGCGACCCATGTGAACCAGAGCTGATTAGCAAACCAGGTACAGGGGGAACTTATTTAGGAGTGTGGGGGATGAGTTGCCAGTTTTGCTTCTCTCAGCTTATGGGAAGAGTGAGTCAGTCTCACCCAGCAAGGCCAACACCATCTAGAAATGGTGGTGGGGGGGGGGGAGAGCAAGAGAGAGGGAGAGAGCTAGAGATACGCATTGTATGCTGCATAATGGCTAAGGACATGCTCAGTGCTGTGCCAAGTCATATCTGCATGGTAGCTTTTATAAGTAAGCATAGGGACATTCATACTTAACAGAGGAATACATAGCATGCCATGTATTTGCAAGTGTGCATGTCAGGCATTGAGTGGAGGAGTTAGGACTAAAACAGAAACAACTGTCATGGCCGATTGCTGTCCCACAACTGGCTTTTGTTGCAGTGAAGGAGAATGAATGTGCATGGTCGTGGCACTGGCTAGATATGGTATTAGGAAAAAATCCTAACATATATCCAGACTTTCAGTATTTGCATAGTGTCCCTTTCAGCTATACAATTACTGTCCATGACACCAAATGGTCACTTTCTTCCACACAATAAGGAATAGATGGAGCAATGAACACATTTTCAAAGAGTGTTTCACGGACAGTTGAGCTGT
The DNA here is from genome assembly GCF_019279795.1 of Protopterus annectens. NCBI lineage: Eukaryota > Metazoa > Chordata > Ceratodontiformes > Protopteridae > Protopterus > Protopterus annectens. The sequence goes on from NC_056731.1 coordinate 1,965,826,816, forward strand.
CATTAATTACAATGTACCTTTTCTCAGCTGCAAAGCTGGACTCTACCATGCCTGAGGAGGTCTCCTCCCTTTGTACAGTCACAAACCATTAGAGCACTGAACAAGACAAAGTTCTTAGAACAATTGGTCAGGCAGTTACAGACAAAATACTGTAGTCTCTGTTTTCATAATACATCTCTGCTGTACACCGTTGCCTTCCCCTACCCAAAGCCATTATTCATAGGTGTGTCCTTGGCTAATGACCACAAGGACCTTTTTAAGCCTAGACATGCATCCCAAATTTCTGACCAGTTTTGGATGTATTTCCTGTTCTCCATACAATTATCCAAGTTACAGGAATGAGGAGCCTGTTTCAGAGAAGGGTAGTCTCTGGGATACATACCCATCTCTCCAGCAGGTCCTATTTATATCATAGGCAAGGTTTAAGTCTGTAGAATGGGTAATAAGTGATGCTGTTTGTTTTACATATACAACGAAGGACCATCAGGGCGGCATCTGACAATGCTTTGTATGCCAGGCAAAGATCTCCCCTCAGCAGCTTGTAGGAGACAGAATACAGTGATAGGGCTTTGAGGTGGTCTGCATAGGACATTTTACTTATGCCCTGTATTCTTTTAATGAGGAACCTCTGTGGATGTTCCAGTTGTTGTATGTGCTTGGTTAAGCACATACAAAAGGGGGCATTGTACCCAATGATAGGTCTGGTGAATGCGGAATACAGTGGAATAATGACTACCTTGGACCTAGATGCCATACTTTTGTTTATAAGTTGTGCAACAGAGAATGATTTCCTCACTACTGTAGACATGTGACAGTCAAAGGCTAGATTACTGTCTATATGCATCTTCAAGTCCCTGACTACAAGTACAGTTCTTATGCGATGTGTTGTCAATATGGTAGTTACCAGGGGTGGATGACTTCATGAAGGGTAGTATTAAGCATATCTTGGAATTTAGTTTTAGTCTATGGCTCTGACACAGGTTATTTGCCTGTGTAAGCCCTTCCTGAAGAACATTAGTGTCAGTGAGGGATTTAGTCAGCCAGGGGACCTTGACATAGGTCTCAGAGGAGAAGAACAGGTTAAAGGAGGGAGCGACAAAATAATACAACAGTGAGAAGTAGGACATCTGTGTTAAGATCTTACGCAACTATATTATGTCCTTCCTTATCACTGTTGGAGTATTCTCTACAGATTGGAGAGTACAAAGTTACCGGAGAGGATAGAAGTAGGAAGCCAAAAGGAGACCTCCAATAACCTATGCAGGATGACTACAAGCAAAACCCACCATGGCCTTAGAAAATAACGTCCAGCTTATAATATTTAGTAAAGGTATGTACAGAAGGCCAAGTGGCAGCTTCCAAAATAGATCCAGTATCCATACCCTGAAAAAGAACCAGAATAGGTTACAGCCTGGGTAGAATGAGCACAAACAGAAGAAGAAGGCTGCTCATCATGAAAAGAATAGCAAAATGAAATGGCCTTAGAAATCCAGTAGATGGTTTGCTTAGAAACAGCCAAACTCAATTTCTGGGAATGGAAAGAAACACAAAGTTGCTTAGATTTCCTTATACGCTTGTCTTATTGAGGTAATATATGATGTGTCTGTGTAGATCCAGAGTATGAAGGAGTCTCTCACTATCATTGTGTGGAGAATGGAAAAAGGAAGACGAATACTTGGATTCAAAGACAAATCATTAACTATCCTGTGCATAAAAGAAGGGCTGGTATGAAAAAAACTGTCTCTGTGAAAAACCAAAAAATGTGAAACTGCCATGGGTGCCAGAAGTTCATAAACCCGGTTGACAAAAGTAAGAGCTACTACAACACAGTTTTCTAAGTACAACGCTGCAAGGAAGAAGAAACTGAAAACTCAAAAGGAGGCTGAGTCAATTTTTCGAGAAGGCTGGGTCAGTTTTTTGAGAACAAAATTAAGGTCTGAAAAACAAGCAAAAGGCATTCTTGGGACTTAAGATGAAGAACACCTTTTAAAAATGATTTCACTTCAAATCTTGAAGAAAGGGGTGGAGTCAAAGGCAGGCAAGCAGAAATGGCCAACAGATGAGCTTTGCCAGGCCAGAGTTGAGCAGCTCACACAAATAAGAAAGATCCTTAGGAATACCCACAAAAAAGGGTCTAGGTCTTATTTGCTACTCCAAATAAAAATCAGTTCCATTTATAAACATACGATTTACTAGTAGTGTGCTTCCTGGCCACCAAAGCATATCCTCAGAAAATTGGTGTCTAAAAGGAATCAAAATTCTATCACCCAAAGAGTCATCTGTAGGGTGAGTAAATCAAGGTGAATGACAGATCCCTTGTCCTGTGTGAGAAGATCTATCCTGTGAAGTAACTTATGGTGATTGCCCCTGGCCAGATTAACTAGAAGGGGGAACCAAGGCTCTCTGGGCAAAAAGGGAAAATAATATTTTGGGCCTGTCCCACATGATCTTGTGCAGGACTTTTGGTAACAGGGGAATAGGGACATAGGCATACAGAAGCATCCCCTTCCAGGAAAAAGACACTGCATTCAATTTCCAAGCCAGAGGACTTGGCACTCTGGAGCAGAACTTGTGAAGTTTTCTGTTCAGAAGGAAGGCAAAAAGATCTACTTGAGGAGTACCCCACTAATGTACAATGTTCAGGAAATCTACCTATGGAACATCCATTTGTGAGGATTTGCAGTACACCTGCTAAGATTGTCTGCCACTGGATTGTGCTCTAACAGAATGTATACTGCCTGAAGTGTCAGGTGATGGCCAATTGTAAACTACCAACCTTAAAGACCTAGCCTGCAAAGAAGGTAAGAGTTTGTGCTCCTTGCTTGATTATGTACTACAGAACGTGGTGTTGTCTTTCAAAATTCTTAGAGGACCTGGAACTCAAAAGGAGTGCAAAGCATGAAGAGCCAAAATCAGGCCTCTTATCTCCTCTATATTGATATGGTCCACTTGTTGCTGGGAAGACCAAAATCTCTAGACCCTGATGTTGTTGGAAGAGGCTTCCCAACCCTGATTGGAAGCATCTGTGTACAGGTCCTGAACAGAAAGGGGAACATGAAAAGGTAGGTTGGGATTCAGAGAAAACTGATTAATCCACCAGAGGAACTCAAGCTTTAAGCAAGGCAAGAAAGAGGTGCGAAGATCCAGAAGATGGCAGTGTTGAAGCCAAACAGTTTTGATATAGCACTGCAATTTTTCTCTTGTGGAGCCTGGTGGAAGGCACCATAGGAATGGAGGATGCCATGAAGCCCAGAGCTTAAAGAAACTCTCTTACATGCAGCTCTTGAAGAAAAATAGACTGAAAATAAACAGTCAAGGAAAGGACCTTGAGAGGAGTAAGCAAAGCCATCACTGATAAGGTCTGAATCCTGCAATCCAGAGAAACTTAGTCTTGAGAAGGGGTAAGTGCAGCCCTTTTGAAAATTATAGCAAATTCTTCACTGCAGAGGAGAAGCATAGTGTATTTCAGATCCTGAAGAAGGGGGTGCTGAAAGGGGGCTTGAATCAGAAAGTTGTCCAAATAAGGGACAATCTGAACTCTCTGAAGTCTGCAGAAAGCTACTACAGAGGCCAGACACTGGGTAAAGACTCTCAGAGCTGTAGAAAGACCAAAATGCAAAGCATAGAATTGATAATGTAAGGAAGAAACCAAGAAATGGAAACATTTCCTGAAGAGAAGGTGACTAAGAATGTGAAGGTAGGCATGCTTCAAATCCAGAGACTCCTGAAAAGCCTCAGCTGGTAACAGGGGAAATGGAGACTGGAGAGACAATGTCTTGAAAGAAGGAGCTTTCTGAAATGTGTTGAGAAAGGAAAGATCCAGAATAGGCTTCCAGGAACTGTCCTTCCTGGGATCCAGGAACATTCTGAAATAAAATTATTTGCCCTGCTAGGAAGGTGGGACTGGCTGAATGGTTCCCTGAACTAAGAGGTCTTGAAGAATTGAAGGAAAGTGAGGAAGCTGGCAAAATGGAGGTTGGAGAATGCCCACAAAAAGGAAGAAGGGACTTGTAACAGTGCTGTTGTAATGGTCAAGTGCAGGGGATATGTGGTCATTAAATTTATTTAAAGAGTGTTGATACATATATCTGTCAGGCACAAATGAAATATACTGTATAGCCTCGGTGGATAGTAGTAGTGTTAGGAGGATAGTAGTAGTGTTAGGATTTGTAAGGCCCATGCAGTAATAAGGCTGATAATTCTACTGTTTTCCACACCAGCAGAGTCATGCCTAAAAACTTGGCACCCAAAAAATAACAACAACAACAAAAAAAAACTGGTGCATATGTTAGGTAATAGATGTTCGCCCATGAGCTCAAATCCTCCAATGCTAAGAATGAGGGGGTGCTCCAGGGCCTCTCTGTTCATGTTTGATGGCTGTTTGATATCCATTCAGCCAACCAGCCCTACCATCACCATACTTGGGCTGATTGTCACCAGTGTGAATGCTGTGGGTGGGCAGAACCCCAGGTACAATAAGGTCCATGGCAGGGCTACAAATATGGTCTGTGGTGCCACCCCATCCACATAGCAGAAGGTAAGGCATGAGTACATAGGGAAAAAGGTGATGGGCCATTGAGTGAACCATGTCTTACAGAGATGGAGATTTTGGCCTTGTTTAAAGACGATACTGCATGCACAGAATCTCACAATTCTGTGCTGGATGTTGCAATGGAAATGGACAGGCACCAGACCTTATTCCCTGTGGACGACTTTGGCATGTAGTTCTGTTTCAGTGCAAGAATACCTGCAAGTGCTCCTTACCTCTTAGTCAGTATAAAACTTCACTATGTCTGTCTGACTTACAATATTTAGGTATATTGATGATTCAATGTCCATATCCATTTGCACAAAGTATGGCTGGGGGTATTAGTTTTTACTGTGTTTATACTTGTAAAAACCTTACTTATATCTAGTTGTGGTGCTGGGTCAAACATATATTGGACATTTTGTGCTTTGGTGTATTCACAGGCGATTCTTTACCTGGCACCAGAACTGTGGAACTGCCCCTTTCTGATGCTGGAGGATCTGCACCTCTTATAATTAAGATGAGGATTTGCTGGTGCAATCAGGAGGTGCAGAGTGCATGTTTGACATAGGAAGTCTGACCACCGCATCCCAACATAAACCATGGCCACACCCTATAAGCCTGTAGATACCTAGGCTACCCAAACATCAGAAGAAGGACAGGATGATAGGGAAGCAAGAAATCAGGGATGTGTGCTGGCCCCCAGCAGACAGCTGTCTGAGTCAGCCCTTTGTGCGCATGGGTAGAGAAGTCCACACAGTGGTGTTGATAATGGGGATCAATGGAGACATAGTTAATGTCCTCCCCTGAGGTTGGTTTGTCAGTGGCTACAATCTAAGATATTTGCAGGGCCATTGGGGAGTAAAGGCTAATACCTTCATAGCCATGGCAGTGATAGTGAGGGTCATCTAGGATGTACATACTTATCTAGAGGAGTGCATGTCCCATATGTGTGATACCTTGGATAGACTGAATCACACACTGGAACATACAATGTCTTCTCTGGATCAGCTGTCAAGAGCAAGGAGCTGTCCTCAAAGCTGACATCTGCTACATCCATGGATATTAGCCAATGTGGCCATGGATGTGTGGGATCACAACTCCTGCAGTGCTAGTGCCTCCAGAGTAACATCTATTGTGGAGTTGTCTACTCCTAGGAGAGGCCATCCCAGTGGTCATGGCCATTATCATGCTGGCAAATCTCCTAGCAGATGGCACTTGAGGTCATAAAGAACACTCACATCATGCTAGGGTTGTACAACATCCAGTGCATCTCCTAGCAGTGCTAGTTCCTGCTGGTGAGGGTGTACGCAGGATGCTGAATCCTCAGCCATGCATGCCCTGGTCCTATCCAGCTATGCATGCCCTGGTCCTATCCAATAGGTCAAGCTGCAGTTCTGCACTGACCACAGAGGCTACATCCATGCACAGCCACACTCACATCATCACAACTCCCATCACATTACACACATCCACTGACCCTGGCTCTTCTGAACATTACCCCCCCCCATATTGGTTTTGATACGTTTCATAAAAGGACTTTTTATTTTTATACTGCTCAGCACTCACACACTTCCCTGTGAAAAACATGCATTCCTGTACCCTTTTTTCCACCTTTGCAAATGACAACAGCTGTTACTTACCCTTTGTACAATGTTACTTGTTTTGCCTGTGTCTGATGCATAGTGTTGCCCACCTCTGTGTGGGTAAGCATAGCCTGGTCTTGGTTTTGCATGCATCATTTTTACCGTATTGTGTCTGCTTAACTCTTGTTTACTGTTTTGTGAAGCTATACTCAATCCACTATTTCTTTGCTAAGTGCCACAGCATAGTGTGCCCACCTCCATTTGGCATGATCATCTCCTTCTGCTGGCTACTCCTTTGACTTGTCTTTTGACTCAGCCTCCACTGGTTGTTCTGCTGTGAACTGCTAGGTCTGCAAGAGCCGTCCCTGCTGTTACTACTTCTGGATGAACCCAGACAGCAAAAGTATGTCTTCAACAACCTAAACACATGCTCAGTAATGTTTTTGAGTTGCAATAGCACATTGTTGTACCCTTAGTCTGTTTGATTCTATAAGATTTTTATGGGTTTAATGCACCAGTTCTCCAATCAGGGTGGCAATGTACAATTTGGACATTCTCTAAGCCTCATTATCATATACATCACCACATTATACATATAGCACAACTGAACACATTATCATACACATGACCACATTGTACATATAGCACAACTGACCACATTATCATACACATCACCATATTATACATATAGCACAACTGACCACATTATCATACACATCACCACATTATACATATAGCACAACTGATCACATTATCATACACAACCACATTATACATGTAGCACAACTGACCACATTATCATACACATCACCACATTATACATATAGCACAACTGACCACATTATCATACACATCACCACATTATACATATAGCACAACTGACCACATTAGCATACACATCACCACATTATACATATAGCACAACTGACCACATTATCATACACATCACCACATTATACATATAGCACAACTGACCACATTATCATACACATCACCACATTATACATATAGCACAACTGGCCACATTATCATACACATCACCACATTATACATATACCACAACTGACCACATTATCATACACATCACCACATTATACATATAGCACAACTGACCACATTATCATACACATCACCACATTATACATATAGCACAACTGACCAAAGTATCATACACATCACCACATTATACATATAGCACAACTGACCACATTATCACACACATCACCACATTATACATATAGCACAACTGACCACATTATTTGGGCTTGCCATGTCGAGTAAACTTAGTTTTCTGAATTGAAATACCATGTGCTTGGCTACTCATCTTACAGATCCACTTAACATGAAGCAGTAAAGTTTTTCGATTCCCATAGTTTGTGTGTTCAGCTTTACATGAGAAGATTTTCTCCATGGAACTCCACTGACAAAGGTCTAGTCTTAGCTCAGTAAAATACCTAAATAACTCAGGCAAAGATTTTTAGCCCTGTTGTGAACTCTTTAAAGTCATAATTACTTGCCTGATGAGCCCTGTATATTTATACTATGGTCAATAGAGCATAGTTACTTAACAACACCAGCATACACATTGTATTCAATGACTGTATTATAAAATACCTGCTTCACACAAAAGTGCTAGACTGGAACATTCTGAGCACAGCACCATGCATAATAGCCATGCCCACTCTGTGATTACACATAGTGGCACTGCACAGCTTCCTCCAGTGGCAGCATCCCTACAAACAGATCTCCTCATTTTCATATTAAAATTAAGCCCACTATGCACTCCTGGCTAATGAGGATGAATACCAGGACTGTCAATCCCCCCCCCCCCCCAGCCGGTGTGCTGCCAAACAACAGTCTCATCATGTCTTCTTAAGATCCTCACAGATCAATAGCCTAGCAAGTGCCTATAAACTATAGTGTCCATTGCACTGTTTAAATATGTACTGCTATGTGCAGTTTAGATAGAATTAACACAGATTTGATATCAGGTTTGTTAAGAGTGATATGTGCAAATATGACCCAAGGACTGCAGCTGATGTGTGGGGAAAATCAAATGTCAGCAGCAAATATGTTTTAGTATGACTACACAAAATTAAGTCTAACACACGCTTGAACATTTCTGAGCTACAGCAAGAAGCTGGAAATGTGGGATAACCCTGCTAATATGTATAGTATGTATGACTGCAGCACATTTGTATGTATCATACAAGTGCGATCTTTAGATGAAGCTGAAGAAGAGAAAACCAGGTTGAATAAACAGCATGTGCTTCGTCATCATCTGTCCCAAGTCCCATCATTATCTGTACCAAGTCCCATTCATCTCCATGAGGGGTTCCATGGAGAATGCAGCTCTGTAATTCTTTTATTTTTTCTGTTGCTGATAACACCTATATTACTCAAACTGTCATGTTTCTTTCAGCAGTCTTTTTGATTTTCTGGTCAATATGCTGTGTGCTCAGCTTCTGCATGTCTGCTATAGCAGTGGCTTTCCTGGTTGGCCTTTTAATTATGGATCATACTTTAGTACATTGTTACATCTTTGTGATCTGAAGTGCACCTTATACAAGGCTCACTGTATTCATAGACATAGTGTGCTATTCCATATGTGGGACTTGGGCTGCATTCATAGTATGTGATCCTGAAGAACTGAGATTCAAAGGCTTCCACAGCCACAGAACAGTCAGGAATCCATAGTACTAGTGCTGACAGTTATATTCAGTGTGATCAATTGGATATGCAGCAATTCTTTTACATAAATCACCTTAAAGTTTATATATATCCTCAAAGATGTATTTGTGCCCCACTTCTTTGGTGATTTACTACTGTTGACTGTTTTATTAACAAGTGTATGCAACGTGCAGTTAGGTTTAAAGACCTCTGCAGGGCTATATCTCCAACCTTACAGCTGGGAACTTACAGTACTGGATTACTGTAGACCAGGACTGGTATGACTATTAAACTAACTACTAAGGGTGGACCTGTTGTATTTTGGTCAGATGTCTACCTCACTGGAGCTACACAGCAAATGGCTGACATCACATTCTCAGCTCCACTGTTACAAGGCCCCATTGCTGACTTCCTAACTTAGTTCACCACCACGGTTCCCCTGCCATGTTTAACCACAAACATCATTCAGCTACCAAAAAATCATTATCCAGCATCTCCAAACATCCAGATTTTATATTTCCCATATAACAGGCAGTTCTGCATGTCCCATGGTATCATCTTGTTAAGCATCCACATCCTAAATCATAATATTACTTGTTACTGAATCCCTACCTTAGGGCGGCCACGGTGGCGCAGTGGTTAGTGTTGCCACCTCACAGCAAGAGGTTTACTGGTTCGATCCTTGACTAGGGTGCCTTCTGTGCGGAGTCTGCATGTCCTCCCTGTGGCCATGTGGGTTTCCTCTGGGTGCTCCAGTTTCCTTCCACATCTCAAAGACATGTTGTAGGTAGATTGGACACTCTAAATTGGCCTTAGGTGTGAGTGCGTGCATGTGTGTGTCTTCTGTGGCTGAAAACTTGACACTGAAAAACTCCACTGCCAATCATGAGTGGACAGGTGATCTGCAGTGGTGACTCCTAACCAGGAAAAGCTAGAAGAAGAAGACTGAATCCCTACCTTCTTATGGAATTGATACTAGCTATACCCTTCAGGTGATCAACAGGAACAGATTCAGTGGCATCTACCAACACCAAATAATCTGCTCCATGGTTATTTATAAACAGTTATGTACTACAGTGATAAAGCAAAGCAACATTATTTTGATAACTACAAATAAAGAAACCATCTAAATGCACTCACTTGTTTGGTAGAAATGGATCTTAGACTGAATGTTTTTTTTTTCTTTCAGCAGGTCACTGGAATTGTTATGAAATTGCCCATCTGTCTGCATGATGATTGGAAGATTTTTTTCCTCTCTTTTGAGGAGACTCTACTAGTAATGCACAAATGCTACCTAGCTGTGTGGGTACCATCCAGTCCAAGGAGCCCTTTCCAAAATCTAAAAAAAGTTTTCCTTACTTGTTGAAAGTTGTGTTTGCTCAGAAAGACTGCAGTTTCTAAATAAGACCTACTGAATGAAATCACAGTTTGCTGAACCATCCACCTGCTTGTGACAGTGTAAAAATGCACTTTTCAGATCTATATCTCATACAGTTTTCAAGACTATTAAATGTAAATCTTATTAAAAAATGCATTAGGTGAAGACAGAACTGCAGAACACTTCTTAAACATGCCTCACATGAAAGCAAAAGTTCTTGGGTTACATAGCTACCGTTACTGTTAGCTTTTCATTAGTGAGTATTGGACAATTTATAATGTATTTTGTAATTTCTTTGTAATGACCCTTTTACCATTTTTAGTTCATAAGACACTAGACAAAAGTACACTGTCCAAGAAATCATCCAGAGGGACCCTGAATCAAATTAATGCAGTATACGATATTATAACCTGATGCAGCATTTAGCACGTGGTTATGACACTGTGATAATCATATTTCATTTAAATACAATACACAGCTGACATGCCCACCGGCATTACATTAGTAGTGTTATTACATCCCACTCAACTTAGCAGGTGCATGTGGGGATATTTGCAAACTGATTAAATGCATGAGGTGCTTTGTGACTCATGAGGTAATTAGTTGTGGGACCAAGTTCCTGTTCATCAACAGGATACATGTGAAACTCCTACCTTCTTCCAAGCTACTGACATAATTATCTTTTGTAAGAGGTTCAACAGGCAAAGCCCTATGCAAGGGGAGATGTAAGGCTCCCTCCCATGTCACACAGGGCTGGCTTTTGTGGCATCTTATTTTGTAATTTTGCATAACTGTGAACACTTGATACTGTTGCATCATAGGCTTATTACAGTACGTATACATTATGGCTGCACAGCATAATAGTTTTAGCAGTTACAGAGTTTGTAAAATATAACTATCAGTGTTGCTGTGTATTTATTTAGTAAGCAATCTGTGCTTTGCTATGCATTTCCGATATGAACCTGAGGTAGTGCTGCACCAATATCTGGATGCTGGAGCAGATGATTAAGGCTAAGAGCTGTTAATGAAATACTTCCTATGGTCCAGGGTTTGATTCTTTCAGCCTTCATTTGCTTAGTGTCTGACCTTCAGGAAGTCACTTAACCAGACAGTATTTTGGGGAATTTGGGTTAGGCTCCTTAGTGGTCTCCTGTGCTACCTATGTATGAAGATTAAGCCAGCAGCAACCAGCATGCCTTTCCAGCCCTCTCTGTAAAGTGTATAATCTGAATCCTGATTTTTACATGGATAAAACACACTGTGAAGCATAGCAGTCAAACTCACATGTATTAATTGTTGTGCCCGTATGTCTGAACATTTTCTAAGTGGGCTCATTAGTATATCTCTTTTCAACATCACATTTTGAAATCCGTTAAATGGTCTATTAAAAAGTAATTTGTACTGCTGAGCTATGCTGCTGGAGTTATTGTGATCATAAGGGTTCCAGTAAGAATTATTTGCATAATCTGGCTAAAACTGTTTAAAGTTTTTCCATAATACATTGATACATTTAGAGTGTCTATGCTTGTCATTTCAGCTTCTTTGAGCTGACGAGTTTCAGATATTTAAATGCACAGTTGTGTCATCTTTCTGCAGAGGATAATTTTTGGCTGGATTTCATGTTTTGTTTACCTAGTTTGTTTGCCCGTATTACTCAATATATTCTGTCCAGGAGCTCAGTACTGGAATTATACATGCATTTTGTTGTAACTGCTAATTCTGCTCCTGACGATGGTATGTTCCACACAAAAGCTTTGAACACTAACTGTGTATATGATAAAATGTGGAGAACAAAATGTCCATCACTATCAGTCATTGGTATGATGGATAAGGCTGAAAATAAACACTTTATATGGTCACTTGTATTTTATTTCCTCATGAGCTGACAGAAGTTAAGCTCCTGAAAATGGTTTAACGCCTGATACACTATCCACCTGAGCATTTTGTCTATTGAAACACATCTTGTGACAGCAGTTAAGACCATTGTTAGTATATTTAATGGAAGGTCTATTTCATTTGTTTATTAACTTGTTAAGGTACTTTAGAAACAAATGCCTATTTCTAAAGGTGACTTAGCAACACCAGTCTTGTTAAGGGACATAATTAGACATATAGTGTGTTAATGGACTCTTTGGGGATCAAACCAAGGTGTGTAAGATGAAAGTCTTCAGTAACTCATCGCCTTAACCCTCTGACCCATACTGTTTGGTAGCTTGAGGTAAAGGAATATCTGGATGATGAGTTTCCAGAAATGCACTATAAAACAAATAAAGCATTTGATATGAAGGCTTATACAGAAAAAAAACCCTCAAAGAACAATATTTCAAGTGGATAACACTGAAGTGTGACAAAACTGTAAGTATCAACACATGCCAGGTGGCATTTTGGATGCTGTCACCTGAAATATGGAAATATTCTTGGTAGAGTTTGTAAGACAGCACTGCTAACTACCTGAAGATAATACAGGATTCTGTGATGGGACCTATCCTGTTTGGCATCTAGTTTTCTGAAGTAAAAATCAATACCAAATTACTCTGGCTAAGTTTGCAGATGATTACAAGCTAGGAGCAGTCATTGAATCCCCAAATGATTTAGCCATCCTACAGGAAGGTTTATCTCAAATAAGTAACTCATGCCAAAATCATGATCTGAAACTAAACACCAAAAAATGCATTATTATATCCTTTGGGAAGTCATCTACCTCTGGGAGCTATCACAATGACAATACACCACTAAGAATTGACCCAGTTGTTGGGATTTGGGAACTTATATGGACAGAGACCTAATTTCATCAGATTCATATATATATATATATATATATATATATGTATTGCACTCTTGCACATGCATACAAACACACACACACACACACACACACACACACACACACACACACACACACACACACACACACACACACACACACACACATGCACACAAACAAATGTGCAGATATACAACTATAGACAGACAGGCACACAGACAATATGTAAGGGTTATGGAGGCACTACAAAACAATGCACGAGGAAAGAAATTCTGCTGAATATACTGTTTTTTTTATTTTTTATTTATTTTGTACAGACATGTACATGGTTCTGGAGGTACTTCATATGTTGTGCATCCTTACCTCGCACTAAGAGTGAGCTTACATACTGACCAAGTGTAACATTAGCGCAATATCACACTGCCAGGATATGGAAGCCTCAGGGTTTGATTCTAAGGAGGTCTGTCATATTACCATTTCTTTTGCTTCTTTGATTATTTTTTTATATCACCATTTCTTGTGGCTGCTTTGTAGGCATTAAAAACCTTACAGCATATTTTAGAAACCTAAGTGCATTCCCCTGTTGTACTTAACAAACCCACTCATTCATTAAACCATTTTCATCAGATTCATTTATCTGTCACTCACTCCGTTCACATTTAACTTCCATTAAACAAAAAGATGTCAAAACAGATAACATTGTCTAGTTTTTGACTCACAGTCAGTATAAATTGTGTAAATATGCTCTTCAGAAATATCCTAATTCCAAATAAGTAAATACTGTCTGTCCATAACTGATGTATACTTCCAAATACCTGCCCTGTTGCCATAGTTCTTTTGTAGAAAGGAAGCTTCATTTTGGGAAGGAGTTAGTTTTCAGGAAGGAGTGATGCAGTATGCAAACAGTAATGTCCAGACAGAGAGATCACTAGGTAATGGACAATAAATCAATGAACTCAGCACAGGGGCTATATAACTGTCAGGTTTCCTGTGACAAATAATGGAACACTAGCCTATTGTGTCAGTCTATTGAATTTAGTGGGGGACGAGGATAATTGATATTCAGTATCTTTCCAGCTAAGAGACCTGAGGGCTACAGTGTGTGAATAACTTACAAAATCCCCCAATGTCAGCAAAATTCTGGACCACTTTAAACACCCATCTAATACTTTAATAGATGGATCTTTCAACACACTGTCTGAAGGCAGATGGATGTGTTCACCCACATTCTTTCAAAGGATATAAAATATTAATAAGATGCACCCATCTTTTAGAATATTGTTTTCTTCAACATTTTATCTAACAATATTTATAAGAGCTGTCTGAAGCCTAGCATATTGTGCTTTGATCACAGTAGCAGCTGTATGTCTAATCCATAGCTGACATAGTTACCTTTCATTTGCTAAATTGGTCACAGATGTGAAACAGCAATTGTTATGCTCTGAGGGAATGTAGTTCTTCTCATCACATTTGTACACATTGAATAAAAAAATTACATCTGGTTTAGTAAAATTACATATGTGTATGAGCACCAGCCAGATGTATAAAGAAAATATACCTATTATCTGGCTTCTGTGGTGGACAAGGATGACATCTGGATTGCAGCTCTGACAGCCTGTGTTTGATTAGTGGCACAGGTGCTGGAAGGAGTGTGTTGGAAGTATGGGAGTGAGTGGTTGTTCCTGGCTCACTCATCAAAGATGAAGGAGGTGGTTATGGCTCACCTCTTAGGCCACCCCTGGATGGAGTACAAAATGCTGTGCCAGTGGAGTTCAAGCCCGTAGAGTACACATTGAAGAAGGTCAAGGGTTAGCAATAGTGCAGATACATGCATGCTCCCCACAGGCAGCAGCACTAAGAGAGCTCTACTGAGCCACTGCAGGGATTAGTAGCTCTGAGGAAAGGGGGACGGTGTACAAATGGCCTGCCAGTTTGGCTCTGTCGTCATTGTCCAGCTCTCACTTTTGTAAGGGAATGGGTTTCATAAGTCTTCCAGACAGGGAATGCATTGGCCATAAGCTCTTGCCTGTACAGAGAGTGTCTTGTTCTCCCTCCAAAAGAGAAACAAATAGGTTGACTGGGCAAAGGAAGGGGAGCCTTTGGTAAGAATCTGAAGAGCAGGAAAAAATAACAACACATAGAGCAACACAGAGATATTCTGAATGAGTAGCAAATACTCAACAAGCCCTAAAACATACTTCCATTTCTAGTTTATTTCAGAAAGAGTGTTTACTAATAAATCTTTATGCAGTAAGAAAACACAAGATACAGCGTGTTCTGGGAGCTTCCACAGTAAAGAACCAGAAGATCCACTCTCTAATGCCAGCTGTCACGCATTCTCTACTGCCCATTTCCCAAGCTGTGCTCATCACAGTTCCATTTAAACCCAAATCACATATTTACTTAAATAGGTATTCATATGTAACTATGGTCCCGTCCCTTAATCAATAACTATATCAACAGACTGCAGACCTCTCTTTTATGTAAACTCTGTAAGTTTCTGTAAATCATAACAAGTTTTACTTCACACTGGCAAAATGAAAGATCAGCCTACATATCCCCCCTCTGTTGCCAGCCTCATGGCACTAAATATCTTAAAGCAGTGTAACAATTGCCTTATGCTCACATATAATGAATTCTTATTGAACACAAATAAGTATGTTTGTGAGAGGTGCAAATATTTAAGTGGTATGGATATCTCACCTTCACAAAAACTCAGACTGTGAGCATTGTGCTAACACATCACATGCTGTGCACGCAACCCTGACACATAATATGACGTCATACATACACCGCATGCTGTACATCCAGCCCTGACACATAATCTAATGTGATATGCTGACACTGTAGAGGAACCTTTACATAAGCCTCTTTAACCCATAAGGATTAAGTCTCAGCAAACTTCAGAATCAAACATTACATCACATAATATCTCCCCTTTAACAAAGAGTCATCATAAGACAAATCACCCTAGTTTCAGTATGACAAACCACTCCACAAATAAAAATGTTTTAGTCACTGGTGACACTATAGTGAGATACACAGATTCCCCAATCACTAGGCTGCACAATGACAGTATGACATTGATTTGTCTTTCAAGTACCAGGGTCTCAGATGTCTCAAGAATCCTTATAACCCTTACACCAGACTATGACATGGCAGTTATAAATCTGGGGGTGAATTACCTTGATTAAAAAAAAAAAAAATCTGAGGGAGATACGGGGAGACAAGTCTGAGATCTCTATGCTTATCACAATTGCCAGTAAGACCTGGATACAGAGCAGAATCCTCCCTTCCTCATGAATGATTCCAAGGTAGAAAGAAAAGATGATTGGCTTCAACAACTGACCAAATAATTGGTGTCAACGATTCCCCATACTGGCTAAAGCCCTTCCTGCTCCCATTATACCTTTTTTCAGGGGAAAGTTCAGTTAATGATTATTCAAGCATATTAAAAGTATCAATATCAAAACAGGATCAAATTCTGGTGGCTCTACTCAATGGCATAAGTCTAAAAACAAGTTGCTTGACAGTGAGGCACTCCTGCATTTGAAAGTCATCCATATATGTGTTACTACTCACACATGGTTTAAATGATCAGAAAGGACTCTATCTGTTTCTCTATACCTGGATTTAGAGCCTACCATGCCTTCAGACCCAATGACAATTGCAGTGGCATGTCCATGCTTCTCAGAGATCATATCACCTCTGGACAGATTCCCAAAGACCCAAAAATGGAGCTTACAAAACTCCAAATTAGTCTAAACAAAATCAACTTTCAGTTTAATTTCTGTCACAGGACACCTTCCCTGACCCTGAAAGTTCATGTCAGGTTCCTAAATAAGAACTTGGTCATTCTGGGAGACTTTAAATACCTATAAGCTGACTGGACTACCTACACCTCCAGTATAGGATATGCACAGAACTTTTTTCTTCCAATAAATAAAAAACTCAATGGACCAGATTGTTAGTAGCCCAACTAAAGGACAAAATAATTTTTACCTAGTACTTACAAATGTATGTACATCATGCACAGCTCAACTACTAACTCCTTCTCCAAATTACGTCAAGCCATAAGCTAGTAATCTTATCCCTCAAACTGTCTAAATCCCTTGAAACCAATATATTGGAATTCAAAGATGGCAAGGACACAAATATCTTCAAGTTCTATGATGAAGTCTTGAAATTCACTTATAACATCAACCAGACATCACCTCAGCAGATAAACTCACAGAGGAGTTTTAAACTCACACAAATAAATGCATAAAATTGGCTGTCCCATATAGCTCCAAATGAAGTGGGCAGAAGTGTAGCTGGTTCAACCATCACCCCACCCCTTCAGCTCTTCAAGTGTAATAAACCAATCAGTAAGCAATCAACTCATTACAGTTAGATCTACGCTCTTCTCCAGCTATTCCTCTGAAGAGGAAAAAACAAAAACAAAAAAAACAAGGCGTTCCTTCTTCAGACACACTAACCTACTCCAGCTATTTGGTGCCATTTCTGTCCACATGCCCACAACCCTCCTTCAACATAATTTTGTATTTTGAACTATAGCAAACTGTTCACCAACACTGACACCTCTAATGTCAGTGTCCCAATCTGCCACTGTCATTTACACACATCCTGCAGCTCCTGCATTACACACTGAAGCCAGCCCTGCATTGATGGTGCTGCTCTACAACCAGCCATTTGCTATGTCAGCAGATGTGACAGATTTATCACCCACAGAAAGCTGGAAGGCATACTGGGTAGGTGCTAATTGACAGGAGGTTAAATGCCCACATTGGCCAGTTGGAGAACCTCCTCCAGTGACTTGTTGAGTTGTGTCCCTGCTCCACACTTCCTGTGCCATTTGAGATAGTGTCCAGTGATGAGGAGTCCAGAGTAGCAAATACATTCTTACCAGGTGAGGACTGCAGCTGCACAACATATCCTAACTCTCAGTCCTAGTGTTACCTTTCCTTTTTGTGCCTCTCTCCACCCCTGCTTGTTGTCCAGTCTTCCCCATCACTATTGTCAGTCCTCTGTGTGTCTGATGTCTCCTTCTCCATTGTGTTCCCCATTCTTCATTGTGTCAGCACCTCCACTCAGCCTTGTCTGTTGTGAATCTGTGTTTGGTACCCCTGCTACCTGCCCTAACCCTCTTAACTTTCTTATACTTCCCTTACTTCCTTCTTCAACTTAACGTCTCTTTGTGTATATAAAATGGCACCTGACCAAAAAAAAAAAAAAAAAAAAAACAGTCATCCAACCAACCAGACAAAAAGCTAAAACATGTTTTCCTCACAGTCCCTGCCTTCCTTATGTTCTATCCTCTGCTTGCATCTTCTTTTTTGTCACTTTTCTATAACCCCATTTCCCATCTTTATTTTGGTCAAAAACAGATCAACACACTATAATCATGGCCCTTAAGGCTTCCACATTACTTCTTGTCACTATTGTGCATGTGGGATTGAGCTGAGCCTTACTGAGACATGTGCATAATGAATGAGCACTGCTTCTGCTTATATTTTCCTGTGGCTACCACCTGGTTCTGTGTGGTCCCTTCTACAATCATGAGTTGGATATGAATTGAGCTCACTTCTTTGAGCTGTTTCCACTAGTATTCATTTATAATGAGCATCAACTCTCAAGACACAAATGAGTTAAACAGTAGTGTGCCGCCTGTGACTGTGCCTACTGTCTTTCTGAATCCTAGCCTTAATACAAATTTCACTCCAGAGATGAACATCTAAAGCCCTAAAATACCCGTATCTCTCAAACTCCCCATCATTATTAAAGAATATGTACTGAAAGTGCTGTCCAAGACTAGGAACTTTTCCTCCGTGGGACAATCTAACAAACAGGGCTATTTGTTAAATAGTATTAAATATACCCTGGTGGAACCTCTTTTAAAGTTATTTAACATGACCCTATTCTTGGTTGGCTGCAGGCTCTGGCTAGGAAGTATGCAGTATAACACTGGTGATACTATATCATAAAGGTGATTCTATTCCCAATCTCAGAAACTATAGGCCCATCAGCCTGATGAGTCTCATTTGCAAGGCCAAGGAAGACATTATAACAGGCTTGATTAACATAGCTATTAAAAATCTAATCAGGCTAGATCCACAGCAATCTGGTTTAGTAAAAAGTAGATTCTGTTTAATGGACCTCATAAACTTTTTCAAAAAGGTAACATAAGCTATTGACAGCAGTCACAATGTACACACAGCCTACCTTGATGTTCCCAAGGCAATTGACACCACTCTCCCATGCTAGTATAATTAATAAACTAAATGCACTACAAATAGACCCCATGTGGTAAGATGGATCACTAACTGTCTAAAAGACAGAAACTGCATGTCCTTTAGCCAATTAGTGTGGGTGGCAGAGGCAACAGCAGGGAACATGAAGGTGACCAGTGGTGTCCCACAGAGTTCAGAGTGGGACCACATTTGTTCAGTATTTACTTATCTGATCTACAGACTAAAAGCCAAGACCTATGGCTAACCAGATTTGCAGATGACTGCAGACTGAGAGTCATTGTCAGATCCCCCCAAAAAAGAATCCATGCAGCAGGAACAAATGACTGGTGTATTTAAAATGGACTGAAATTAAACCCAACATTGTCACATCTGGTGGTCAACCCCCCCCCCCCTAACATATAGCATTGACCATACCCTACTGCAAAATGAAAATGAAGTTAGAGACATGGGGATCTAAGCTGATAATTCCTGCTCCTTTGATAACCATTTAAGAATGGATTTCAAGAAAACCTGTTTGGTACAGTTGGTCAGGGGAATATCGACTCGATCTAAATATGTTATTCTACCACTGTATTCAGCACTGATCACACCAGTTATAAAATATAAAGCCCCCTTTGAGATGTACTTCACCAGATATATATCAACAGTTGAAAAGACCCCAGAGTTACCATACAAAGAGAATCACAGGCTTAAAATTTCTAAACTACCAGAAAACACTGGAAGCACTTTCCCTCTTGTCTGTGTTTTATAGGCTCCTCAGGGGAGACTTATGCCTTCCCTTCCAAGCAATCAGAGACCCAGTAGTACAGGATCTGTAGTACTTTCACAAATCAGACAGACTCACAAACAGCAGAACAAGGAATCTCAACCCGCTTCAGCATATCAGTAAAACAAGGTGGAGAGACAAATTCATTTCTCAACATCTCCCTCACCTCTGAAATACATTCCTGCAGATAAAACAGTGGGATACAGTCTCTTCCATCACATCAGACATGGATAATTGTATAAGTGTTTCTAAATATGGGTTT